>NC_056729.1:1744938388-1745088388 GCF_019279795.1 Protopterus annectens | reverse complement strand
CCCAATAATATAGCTCTTGATAACCTGTGTAGCAGTGTTTGGGAACTCTTACTGTCATGACAATAAAAAAATACTGAAAAGTCTAAGCATACCACTAAACTCTAGTAATGTGTCATTTTCCAGTGTAAATATTTGAAAATTAAAATGTACACTATATAACCTGAAAATTTAGCATGAGAAGTGTACAGCTAAAGCCCTCAAATCTTGAAAAAGGAACACGTGTTATATTTGATTTTTATTCTGCTTTCACAAGTGCTGCTCAAGTAAAGTTTATAATAAATCAGCACAGTTGTAAAACTGTGACAGCACATCACTTACTCAAGTGTCATGAGTGAGATACCAGCGAGGGCAAGTCAGCATTTTACAGCTCTACAGTCTCATTCAGAAACTTCAGCTGCAGTGACGTTTACAGACCTAGGAATGAAGTGCTCACTGAATCTCACAAACTAATGTTAGTGGGCTGCACTTACAGCGACACCCAGATACTTACTGCACAGCACATCTCAATAGCTACACAACTGCCTGCATGCAAAAGCAACAAACCATCACATAGTCCTATCTACATAAACCAAGCCATGCTATTCACTTACCTAGCAGTCTGACAGCCCTAATTATCATGATTTAGTGTGATTTCACAGTATAAATAGGATGATCATACATTCCAATAAAAAGTGAATAAACCAAGACACATCTGCCTGCCTACTGATTATGCAGGAAAATAGTATAAAAGGCATCAAAATAAATTTAATCTATGCCTCACAATTACAAAAACAACCACATCTCAAAACACTAAATCTAACCCACAAGAAAACTAATACAGCATATAAAGCAGAGAAAAAATAAGGCAACTCCTGTCGTATTCTATACCACAAAAAAGCTAATCAAACAGAAGAAAACATGCAAGGGGAGCCTACAAACCACCAGAAGATCCTCCACAAAATTCAAACTCCAACTATACAACTATATCTTTTCTGATAAGACTCATGACCTGCAAAAACCACAGGCACTTTTGACGACTCCCTGCTGGGTGAGGGAAGTTCATCTATACTTTTTTTGTCTGCGAGTCACTTAAACTGATAGATGCTTTCTATTTTACCTGCTCCATTTTGTTTTCTGTTTTAAGAAATCTGCTTGGCCTGGTGCTTTTGTTCTATGTTCCAGATATTTTTTTTCCATTGTTTTTTTTTTAAGGAATACTTAAAATAACAGAGAAAAGACCTGCAAAAACAACAAGTACTGATGGTGACTATTTACATGTGTTTATTTTGAAATAAAGGTGTATTTTGTCTCTCATTGTCTGTTCTACTTGCTCTGAATTCATTACCTAACTGTTTTATAAAGTAGTGCACTTTTACACTCTAGCAAGCTCTTTTCTATGTTTTTACATTAAGAGGCCAGTGGATTTCCCATCTAGTGGTAGTGGGTGGTAGTGTGGTCTGTATAGGTTGGAGAAACACACCAGAAATTCCTGCATGCAGTTGTTTTATTGTCTGGAGGGGTTATTAATCAGCATACATTGTTTTTAGTGCCTTTATAAATTCTGCACAAGAGTGTGGCTCTTGGCTCATTTCCACAAAGCAAAGTACTTTTATTGAATAATCACAGGTACGAGTCCAGCACAAAGCAGCATTCTACCATTCAAGTATGAGCCTAGCACTGAGCAGCATCCTACCATCTCCAAGGATGATGTCACAATACCATCAGGTATGAGTCTAGCACTGAACAGCATTCCACCATTCAAGGATGATGTCACAGTACCAGCAGGTATGAGCCTGGCACTGAGCAGCATTCTACCATCCAAGAATGATGTCACAATACCAGCAGGTACGAGCCTTGCACTCAGCAGCATTCTACCATTCAAGAATGATGTCACAATACCAGCAGGTATGAGTCTAGCACTGAGCAGCATTCTACCATTCAAGGATGATGTCACAATACCAGCAGGTACGAGCCTTGCACTGAGCAGCATTCTACCATTCAAGGATGATGTCACAATACCATCAGGTATGAGTGTAGCACTGAGCAGCATTCTACCACTCAAGGATAATGTCACAATACCAGCAGGTATGAGTCTAGGACTGAGCAGCATTCTACCATTCAAGGATGATGTCACAATACCAGCAGGTATGAGTCTAGCACTGAGCAGCATTCTACCACTCAAGGATGATGTCACAATACCAGCAGGTATGAGTCTAGAACTGAGCAGCATTCTACCATTCAAGGATGATGTCACCATACCAGCAGGTACGAGCCTTGCACTGAGCAGCATTCTACCATTCATGGATGATGTCACAATACCATCAGGTATGAGTCTAGCACTGTGAAGCATTCTACCACTCAAGGATGATGTCACAATACCATCAGGTATTGGCCTAGCACTGTGCAGCATTCTACCATTCAAGGATGATGTCACAATACCATCAGGTATGAGCCTTGCACTATGCAGCATTCTACCATTCAAGTATGATGTCACAATACCAGCAGGCATGAGCCTTGCACTGATCAGCATTCTACCATTCAAGGATGATGTCACAATACCAGCAGGTATGTGTCTAGCATGAAGCAGCATCCTACCATTCAAGGATGATATCACAATACCAGCAGGTATGAGCCTTGCACTGAGCATCATTCTACCATTCAATGATGATGTCACAATACCAGCAGGTATGAGCCTGGCACTGAGCAGCATTCTACCATTCAAGGATGATGTCACAATACCAGCAGGTGCGAGTCTGGCACTGAGCAGCATCCTACCATTCAAGGATAATGTCACAATACCAGCAGGTACGAGATTGGCACTGCGCAGCATTCTACCATTCAAGGATGATGTCACAATACCAGCAGGTATGAGCCTGGCACTGAGCAGCATCCTACCATTCAAGGATGATGTCACAATACCATCAGGTATAAGCCTTGCACTGAGCAGCATTCTACCATTCAAGGATGATGTCACAATACCATCAGGTATGAGTCTTGCACTGAGCAGCATTCTACCATTCAAGGATGATGTCACAATACCAGCATTTATGAGCCCAGCACTGACCAGCATTCTACCATTCAAGGATGATGTAACAATACCAGCAGGTATGAGTCTAGCACTGAGCAGCATCCTACCATTCAAGGATGATGTCACAATACCAGCAGGTATGGGCCTTGCACTGAGTAGCATCCTACCGTTCAATGATGATGTCACAATACTAGCAGGTATGAGTCTAGTACTGACCAGCATCATACCATTCAAGGATGATGTCACAATACCAGCAGGTATGAGTCTAGCACGGAGCAGCATCCTACCATCTCCAAGGATGATGTCACAATACCATCAGGTATGACCCATGCACTAAGCAGCATTCTACCATTCAAGGATGATGTCACAATACCATCAGGTATGAGTCTGGCACTGTGCAGCATTCTACCATTCAAGGATGATGTCACAATACCATCAGGTATGAGTCTAGCACTGAGCACTATTCTACCATATAAGGATGATGTCATAATACCATCAGGTATGAGCCTTGCACTGAGCATCATTCTACCATTCAAGGATGATGCCACAATACCATCAGGTATGAGTCTGGCACTGTGCAGCATTCTACCATTCAAGGATGATGTCACAATACCATCAGGTATGAGTCTAGCACTGAGCACTATTCTACCATATAAGGATGATGTCATAATACCATCAGGTATGAGCCTTGCACTGAGCATCATTCTACCATTCAAGGATGATGCCACAATACAATCAGGTATAAGTTTAGCACTGAGCAGCATTCTACCATTCAGGGATGATGTCACAATAACAGCAGGTACAAGCCTGGCACTGAGCAGCATTCTACCATTCAAGGATGATGTCACAATACCAGCAGGTATGAGCCTGGCACTGAGCAGCATTCTACCATTCAAGGATGATGTCACAATACCAGCAGGTGCGAGACTGGCACTGAGCAGCATCCTACCATTCAAGGATGATGTCACAATACCAGCAGGTATGAGACTGGCACTGTGCAGCATTCTACCATTCAAGGATGATGTCACAATACCAGCAGGTATGAGCCTGGCACTGAGCAGCATCCTACCATTCAAATATGATGTCACAATACCATCAGGTATGAGCCTTGCACTGAGCAGCATTCTACCATTCAAGGATGATGTCACAATACCAGCAGGTACGAGCCTGGCACTGAGCAGCGTTCTACCATTCAAGGATGATGTCACAATACCATCAGGTACGAGCCTTGCACTGAGCAGCATTCTACCATTCAAGGCTGGTGTCACAATACCAGCATTTATGAGCCCAGCACTGAGCAGCATTCTACCATTCAAGGATGATGTCACAATACCAGCAATTATGAGTCTAGCACTGAGCAGCATCCTACCATTCAAGGATGATGTCACAATACCAGCAGGTATGGGCCTTGCACTGAGCAGCATCCTACCATTCAATGATGATGTCACAATACCAGCAGGTATGAGTCTAGCACTGACAAGCATCCTACCATTCAAGGATGATGTTACAATACCAGCATGTATGAGTCTAGCACGGAGCAGCATCCTACCATCTCCAAGGATGATGTCACAATACCATCAGGTATGACCCATGCACTAAGCAGCATTCTACCATTCAAGGATGATGTCATAATACCATCAGGTATGAGTCTGGCACTGTGCAGCATTCTACCATTCAAGGATGATGTCACAATACCATCAGGTATGAGTCTAGCACTGAGCACAATTCTACCATATAAGGATGATGTCATAATACCATCAGGTATGAGCTTGCACTGAGCAGCATTCCACCATTCAAGGATGATGCCACAATACCATCAGGTATGAGTTTAGCACTGAGCAGCATCCTACCATCTCCAAGGATGATATCACAATACCATCAGGTATGAGTCTAGCACTGAGCAGCATTCTACCAATCAAGGATGATGTCACAATACCAGCAGGTATGAACCTGGCACTGAGCAGCATTCTACCATTCAAGGATGATGTCACAATACCAGCAGGTATGAGTCTAGCACTTTGCAACATTCTACTATTCAAGGATGATGTCACAATACCAGCAGGTATGAGCCTTGCACTGAGCAGCATTCTACCATTCAAGGATGATGTCACAATACCATCAGGTATGAGTCTAGCACTGAGCAGCATTCTACCACTCAAGGATAATGTCACAATACCAGCAGGTATGAGTCTAGGACTGAGCAGCATTCTACCATTCAAGGATGATGTCACAATACCATCAGGTATGAGTCTAGCACTGAGCAGCATTCTACCATTCAAGGATGATGTCACAATTCCAGCAGGTATGAGTCTAGCACTGAGCAGCATTCTACCATTCAAGGATGATGTCACCATACCAGCAGGTACGAGCCTTGTACTGAGCAGCGTTCTACCATTCAAGGATGATGTTACAATACCAGCAGAAAATGATAGACTTTATCAACTGGCTTAGTGGTGTCATTCCAAAGGGGTCCAATACTTGTCAGCCTGGGAGGACATGGTTGACAGGCCACACTGCTTTGCCAGGGATAGTCTTCACCTGTCACCTCTCGGCTTTCGGATATTGGCCAAAATATTATTTACCCTTGTAGTGCCTTCTTTAGGCATTGACAAGCAGACAAACCTTCCAACCTAACAAAAGCTACTCAGGACAAGCTAAAGGTGTTGCTTCTCAATGCTGGGAGTCTCAACAAAAACTGCACACCCTGTAAGCTCTCCTGACCTTGAAAAATGCTGACGTCTGTGCAGTTACTGAAACATAGTTCAAAGCCACAAAAAGCACTTCGGCAGTGCATGGCTATACATTCTGACCACCCACTGAACATGAAAGAGCAAAACACACTGTGTCTCAACTACTTTGATAGCTCTCTTATCTGAATATTCTGGTATGAGACTATACCTTTTATTTCTACAAAGAAGGACTTGTTGGCTCTACTGTTCTGTTTCTACACAGTCATTCTTTAACTGATTATGTGGCAATTTAATCAACTTCAATGGTCCTCTTTTTACCGGATACCCAGCATAACTGAGTCCTTTATAGTTTTTTGCAACTAACTCAGAACAAGATATTAAGCACTATTAAGAGTATTGTGTAGGCCTCATTATTATTTAAGGTGGATGCCTGACCTGCCACAGTTACAAATAACAGTTTATGAAAACTACTATTAGACTTACAGCTCTGCATTTATCTCTCTTTTTTTTTTTTTTCGTTTTTTATATAATCCTTAGCATATTCTTAACAATATGCAAATGTTAAATATTTGAGTTGAAAAGCATTAACCATTTTGTGAATTTTGAATGACAAATGACCTCTGAGTTTACCGTTTGGCAGTTGTGTTTCCTGCAGATGGTACTTAAAACTTTTAAGTCACTAATAGAGACTGTTAATGTCTTTTTACCCCTTTGTTCCTCAACTAATTGTATATCAACTGTAACCTAGTCCTACTCTCTTATCACCCTTGCCTTTATCTATGTTGTATTTTTTTCCTCTGTGTATCCTTATTTTTAGCCAAACCAACTCTGTCTTACTTTGACTATCTCTTTCCCTAAACCATAACACTGAACTGGCATCAATCAAACCATTATTGTCCAGCAAACAACATCCAAGACTCAGGTTTACTCTAAGGACCCTAATAAGGACTACAACAGACAGAGACATAATAATAACGTATGCTACTTACTGTCATGTCTGACATAGCTATCCTATTCCTCTGTAATAACTAGGGCAGGGTCTTCTGTAGAGAACAAACACTCCCACAAAAAGTAACACGTTCCCTGGTAAATTTCTTTATACTGGAAGACGTGGCATTCTCTTGAGCTCCCATCCTTGTTGTGAATTCAACTCTGCTTACCCACTGCAAAAGTCCTCTCCCACTTTACCCACCTTACCACACTTTACCTTACTTGTTCTTTGATGCAGTATAAATCTGTCTGCCTGTCTTCCCCTATAACTTCCAATGCATTCACTGTCTGTAACATGTAAACAGTGACCTTTCCCTTACTGAAACATAACAAAAATAATAAACTGCAGTACTTAGTATCTCCTTAGACAGGCTCTTCTACTAACTACACCTGCACCTGGTTAACCCCCTGCTTTGAAACTCTTTCTGCTAACCCCCATATAATTACATACATTTGGAGCATTTCTCCACGGGCCTCCACTGAAAATGGGCTCTCTCCCAGTCAGACTTTCCCATTCAACAAATGTTAAATAAATAAAAATAAAAAAAATAATATTTCTCTTAACATTGCACCTTCTGCTATTATTTGCTCCCTTGTGCTTTCTCCTAACAGCTTTTTTGGTGACATTACATTTTTTCTCTTTCGACCACACTAGACTTCTTACTTTACTCACCTCTAAGTTGAGAGTTTTTTTCTCCCCTTCCATGCTTCTTGGCCATTTCAGCTGGTGCATGAAATAATAATTTTTGTTGATGTCAATACATCAGACTACCCTTCCATTAGTATCAATCAATATGGTTTCAAACGACTCATAATTTCCCATACTCACTTCAGCAAAGCTAATAACACTGGGACTATTGTGGACTGGATCCTAGTCTCAAATCCAAATCTTTATGACTCTTGAAAAACCCTCCCAGACTCCCTCAGCGATCACCATTCCACCTATCTCAAGAGATTAACAACTCACCTTATCAAACAGCACCTTTATAAAGACTGCCATAACTCTCACATTTCAATTCCAAGATCTTTAATGACATCCTTAATATTAATTGGTCCATCCTCTATTCCCTACCCCTGGATAATGCTATTCTAAAATTGAATACAATATTTCTTGACATTCTCAATAGCCTCGATTCTATAGGAAAAAAAAAGAGTTAAATTCACCCAATCACCCTGGTTATCCCCTTCTACTAGACAACTAATGTATAACAGAGACAAAGGTGGGATAAACTGGCATAACTACAAATGTTAAGCTCACCTACAGACCTATAAACAACTTTGAAACAGGAAAAAAAAACAAGTTACTACTGATAAGAAATATTACTTCAACCCAGAGGATAACCAAAAATACACTCCCAAAAAATGTTGGTTCATTATCAAGAAAATATTAAACCCTGGAACTGCTAGTACCCACACCCTTTGTCTAGACATATTGCCCTTAGAAATTGCTTTTAAATTTAACTCCCAACTTATAGACTCAATAGTCACCCTCACCCAAAACTTCTTATAGAATCCTGACACCCCTGACAAACTTCAAAGGTCTAACAATACCATTTTCAACTTACACTTTGTCTCGTCTTCCTATATAAAAATGTATTACACAAACTTAAGCCCTGCTCACCCTCTGTAGACAATCTCCCATATGAATATCTAAAAACTGCTGCCCCCTCCATTGCCTACCCAGTCACTAATTTGATCAATCAATCCATTCATGAGTCATATGTCCCATCTCCGTGGAAAACAATTTCACATCATTCCTCTTCATAAAGGTGAAAACTCCACTGAAATAACAAACTTCAGACCAACTGCAATCTTGCCCCCTCTTTCCAAGATCTTACAAAAATGTAATCATAAACAACATTTACAATACTTTCTCTAAGAAAATCTATTAAACTCTACCCAACATGGCTTTCGCCCACATCATAGCACAACAACTGCCCTCGTTGGCTTTTTGGACCATGTCATTAAAGCCAGAGACAACAACAATGTAGTCTATTTCCTCTTTTTAGATCTCTCTAAAGCTTTCAATACAGTCTCACATATCAAACTGCTATCAAAAATGTTTGCTTTAGGCTTTTTCAGTACAACAGTCGCTTGGTTCCCTAGCTACCTATCTAACCGGCTACAATCAGTTAAATGGTTCTCTACTAACTCATCTTTTACCCACTTAATACAGGGGCCCCACAAGGCTCCGTATTTGGCCCTCTCCTTTTTAAAATATGTATAAATGATCTACATACATCCTCCCATAAAGCTACACTTATGCAATATGCAGATGACTCCGTGGTCATTTGCTCATCAAACAGTCCTTCCCAGTTACAATCTATCACTCAGCAGGCCATTAACTCTATTGAAAACCAGCTCAGTGACCACCAGCTTTTTCTAAATCCAAATAAAACTGCTCTTATTTCTCCCCAAATACAAAACACACATGCAGACACCTTTAACATATCCTTTCTCAACAATATTGAAACTGAAGTTGTACTTCACAAAGTTACTTGGTGTCATAATTGATGATCAATTGAAATTTGAGCTTTATATTCAAAAGTGCATAAAATCAATGCACCAAAAACTGGGCATTCTCTATAGTTCAAAAAGATTCCTTACCAACTCCTCAAGAGTTACTCTAGCCAATACATACTCCTTCCTTGATTACTATACGCCTCATCCATTTTCACCAACATTTAGATCTCCCCAAGATCAAAACTTGAGTTTTGCTATAACAAAGTAGCTAGATTTGCAGCCAGTCATACAACTCTCACCACTGCTCCGCCCTCAGATATTTAAACTGGCTTGCATTACCTCACTACTTCAAGTTCACCCAACTCCTCCTTGCTCATAAAATGATGTACAAAGCCTCATCCTGCCCAGCAGCCAGCACCATTCTTAACCATTACCTCCCTGATCGGCCTCTTCATTCATCTGAGAAACATTCTTGAAATCCATAACCTGGAAAAATCTATCCGTCACTGCCTAAGGTCTGGAACAGTATTCTAACAGATATCAGAGCAATGCCATGTAGACACATGTTCAAACAATCTCTAAAGGGATTTCTCCTTACCTCCTGGCTCTGTACACGTCTTACACCAGGCTGACAATACCCATTACTCCTCGCTTCTCTTCATTTCTCTCCCCTTTTCCTTCTCTTACTCCTGGCTCTGTACATGTCTCACACCAGGCTGACACTACCCGTTACTCCTTCCTTCTCTTCCTTTCTCTCCCCTCTCTTCCTTCTCTTACTCCTGGCTCTGTACATGTCTCACACCAGGCTGACACTATCCGTTACTCCTTCCTTCTTTTCCTTTCTCTCCCCTCTCTTCCTTCTCTTACTCCTGGCTCTGTACATGTCTTACACCAGGCTGACACTACCCGTTACTCCTTCCTTCTCTTCCTTTCTCTCCCCTCTCTTCCTTCACTTACTCCTGGCTCTGTACATCTTACAACAGGCTGACACTACCCATTACTCCTTCCTTCTCTTCCTTTCTCTCCCCTCTTCCTTCTCTTACTCCTGGTGCTCTACATGTCTTACCCCAGGCTGACACTACCCGTTACTCCTTCCTTCTCTTCCTTTCTCTCCCCTCCCTTCTTTCCCTTACTCCTGGCTCTGTACATCTTACCCCAGGCTGACACTACCCGTTACTCCTTCCTTCTCTTCCTTTCTCTCTCCTCTCTTCCTTCTCTTACTCCTGGCTCTGTACATGTCTTACACCAGGCTGACACTACCTGTTCCTCCTCCTCCTCTTCCTTTCTCTCCCCTCTCTTCCTTCTCTTACTCCTGGCTCTGTACACGTCTTACACCAGGCTGACACTAACCGTTACTCCTTCCTTCTTCCTTTCTCTCCCCTCTCTTCCTTCTGGCTCTGTACATGTCTCACACCAGGCTGACACTACCTGTTCCTCCTCCTCCTCTTCCTTTCTCTCCCCTCTCTTCCTTCTCTTACTCCTGGCTCTGTACATGTCTCACACCAGGCTGACACTACCTGTTCCTCCTCCTCCTCTTCCTTTCTCTCCCCTCTCTTCCTTCTCTTACTCCTGGCTCTGTACATGTCTCACACCAGGCTGACACTACCTGTTCCTCCTCCTCCTCTTCCTTTCTCTCCCCTCTCTTCCTTCTCTTACTCCTGGCTCTGTACATGTCTTACACCAGGCTGACACTACCTGTTCCTCCTCCTCCTCTTCCTTTCTCTCCCCTCTCTTCCTTCTCTTACTCCTGGCTCTGTACACGTCTTACACCAGGCTGACACTAACCGTTACTCCTTCCTTCTTCCTTTCTCTCCCCTCTCTTCCTTCTGGCTCTGTACATGTCTTACACCAGGCTGACACTACCTGTTCCTCCTCCTCCTCTTCCTTTCTCTCCCCTCTCTTCCTTCTCTTACTCCTGGCTCTGTACATGTCTCACACCAGGCTGACACTACCTGTTCCTCCTCCTCCTCTTCCTTTCTCTCCCCTCTCTTCCTTCTCTTACTCCTGGCTCTGTACATGTCTCACACCAGGCTGACACTACCTGTTCCTCCTCCTCCTCTTCCTTCTTCTCCCTTTTCATTCTCTTGCTCTTCTTTATCCCCTTTCTTCCCTTCTCTTATTAGCAAAGCACCAGTTACTTCTCTGACAGCTCGCTACTTTACCTCCATTTCCTAATCTCCCGCAACTGCAAGATCTGGGCAGCGGAGTGGTGCAGCAGTTATGCGTTGTTGCCTCACAGCAAGAGGTTTTCTGGTTCAATTCTCAGCTGGGATGCCTTCTGTGCAGAGTCTGCATGTCCTCACAGCATTCGTGTGGGTTTCCTCCAGGCACTCCAGTTTCCTCCCACATTCCAAAAATATGCATCGGGAGCGTTTCTCCCCAGGCCTCCAATGAAAATGGGTTCTATCCCACTCAGACTTTCCTGGTAAACAAATGTTAAATAAATAAATAAATAATAAATAAATCTCTCTCCGTTCTCTTAGTCATTTGTCCATATTTAAAATGCTTAACATTTTTACCATTGGTTATCACTATTGATTGTACTTTACTAGGTGTTCAATATTCTATGATTGTTGGTTAAAATTCACTGTATGATTTTCTGCTCTGACTTTATTTATCCTGTATGTCGATTCTGCTATTTGTTACTGCACTTCATGTAATAAAATTATAAAGGCGGAGATGTATCTATCTACATAAAGGATAAGCACATCTCAAGGCTGGTCAAACAATACGACACGCTTGAGCTACTCCAAGTCCAACTAACCATGGGAAAAATACATTACTATATTCTTGCTAGCCAGAGGCCCCCACCATGAACCAGGAAACCCATACATCATCCGTGAAGTTACTAGAGTCACTCACCATCCATTACTGGAAAAGCTCACCCAGACCCTGCTACAACTTGCTGTGAGGGAAAGGTTAGTTTGCTTTTGCTTTCTTGTATTTTGTATTATTTTATTGCCTTCTTCTATTTTGTATGCTGGGATTTGTTTTCGTTACACTGTTTTACTTGTAGTCTGCGTTTAATTGTGTATTAAAGCTATGAAAGAGACCGCAGCTGTGTCTCTTTGTTAGTCACACAGAAATTAGAACAGGTCAATTAAGGCATCACACAAAAGACAGAACAGGACAATTAAGGTTAATTATCTGTGAACTGAGGGTGGAGCTGGGAAATAAACCTTCTATATAAGGGGCAACATAAAACATTTCAAAGCTTTACTGGAAAAGCTGACCCAGACTCTGCTACAACTTGCTGTGAGGGAAACGCTAGCTTGCTTTTGCTTTCTTGTATTTTGTATTACGTTACTGCTCTCTTCTGCTTTGTTTGTTGTGACTTGTTTTCTTTACACTCTATTTTACTTGTATTCTGCTTTTAATTGCATATTAAAGCTAAGAAAGAGACCACAGCTGTGTCTCTTTGTGAGTCACACAGAAGTTTTTCCCACCCGGATACCCTGGTGCTGTTGTGTTCTTAAACTCAACTGTACTTCTAGTTGCCTGCCCCTTATCTTAATTTGACCACCTATCTCCTTCCCTCTCCCCTTTCATTGGCTGTTGAATAAACACAAAATTATCATTTTGTTAAATCACTGCCCTTTGACTGTTTAAATGTATTGGCCATCCCACTATATTCCACAGAACCAGAATACAAAAGTGCCCACCCCCTTTCAATCTACCTTGCTCTTTTAAACTTAGCGTCTCTTCACTTAGACAGCTAAAACTTAAGTTACCCCCTCTTTCATATCTAACTGCTTAGTGCACACTGCAGTGGTTAGGATATTAATCATCGTTTTCCATTTTATCTTTAAAATTTGTAACATCTATTGCAAGACCACCAATTATTACAGAGCCCACATTCTGCCTCTTAGTAATCATCTTGAGATTAGTACTTCTATTTTTTCCTGGTGAGAGAAGGAGCACAGGGGCATTATTTCCTGAAGACTACTGATCACCAGAAAGCTGAATAACTGCTTCATAGGTGACAGCTTGGAATTTGTGCTTATATTCTGCTCCTTTTGATTGAAGGAGCAGAGTGCACTGATTCCTGAATGTTTCTGGTTGGGCAGTGAGTGGCTGTCTTTGACGTTCCTGACTGGTCTCTTTGTTAGTCAAGGCATCTATCAGAAAAAGGCTACAGACCCTTGCATCATCTGGGACAACCCTGTGGATCACCAAACAGGGTGCAGCCTGCTTCTCATCTATGGACTGGTGCTATATTGTTTTTCTTCTGGTGAGAGGAGAAGCAAAGGAGTACTGTATCCCAGTAGAGTGAAGCTGTGCTGAGACCAGCATTAGTAGTAGCAAGTCAGTAGCCATTCACAAAGCTACCCCCTTTTCATCATTCTTGACAAGCTAATTCTTTGTTTTCAGTACTGCTTGATTTGTTTCTAACTTCAGAATATCTGTCTAAATACTTCATCCTTAAATTTTCAGGCTCTGCTTATTAGTTTCCCCTCAAGTGTTTGACAGTGCCCTGTACAGACACAGATATCTTGAGTCATATTTTTCCTATAAAAGCACAATTGAATTTTCACCAATACCTAGTTGCACACAGGACAACTAATTTGTAGTAACAAGCACTGTCGCCAGAGTTGCAAACCAGATACTTCTGACATTGCTTTATATTGTCACTCCAATTGTCTTATCAATAAAAAGGGTCTGTTGCCATGGATATGACCTTTCCCACTATCTCCATTACCAGGTTGGTGGATATGGGCATCCTGAGGCAATGTAGAAACTGCCTCTTGTTTACTGACAACTAGTTAATTCTCAAATAAACTGATATGGTATTTGTGAGATGTATTTACACAATGTCACTGGAGGCAAAGCTCTCACATAAACATACTCCTAATGTCAGTAAGTTTGTCAGTAGTGCACACACTGCACCCATCACACAAAATTCAAAACAAACATATACACCCACATATGCTGATGCACTTAAATGTAACCTTCATAAACCCCAAAGACCTCCTAGAAGAAGTAAACATAACAAATACCCTCAGCAGCCCCAAATGCATTCTTTCAAAACAACACCCACATCAACACATACAGTCACATCTCACTGAGCCTTTACTTCTAAGCCCAAAAGGCAAGGCAAAACACAATCCAACATTCTGGTTATTGGAGACTCCATCATAAGACACACTGATGTCCCTCTCACCAGGCCGAGTAAGGAGAAAGTCAAGATCAACTGCTTATCAGGGGCAAGGATGCACCACATTTCACATGCACTAAGGTCACTGGACCACAAGTACCAGTATGACTCAGTCAAAGTCCATGTGGGTGTAAATGACCTGAGACATACCTTCCTAGACTATATGAAGACAGCCATCATGCAGCTCTCAGACTATGTGCCCCAGGCTGGTGTTAGCCTAGCCTTGAGCAGCATTTTACCTCTCCAAGGATGATGCCCCAATACAAAAAAAAGATGATTGACTTTAATAATTGGCTTAGTTTCTGGTGTCATTCTAAGGGGGTTCCTATCAGCTGACCGAAGACGCAGGTTAGCGAATGCGACTTGGTCGAGCTGTAAACGCCAAAACAGCAAAATATCGAAGCGGCATATAAGCGAATTCTTTCCCTGGGAAAGAATTTGCTTGGCCGCTTCAGTAGTTTGCCATTGTCGGCACTGTAGTGCGGTCTCGGAGTTGGTATGTTTAAGTAGGGGGGTGTGGGAGGCAAAGCCCCCCCTTTATATCACGTATTAAATTGTTTTCTTTTCTTTTTTTTTTTTTTTGTTGGAACAGTGATTTTTTTTCCCGTGGAAAAAAAATCGCTGTTCTGACAGTTTGGTTTTGTAAACTTTCACTTACATGGGGTCAATTAATCACTGTTCGCTAACCTAAGCATTCAGTGATCTAATATAGACCCTTTTAAGGTGGAGCAATATTTGTCAGCATGGAAGGAGATGCTCAACAGACCATGATGCTTTGCCAGGGATGGTCTGCACTTCTCCCCTCTAGGCTTTCGAATATTAACTAAAACATTGTCTTCTCCCATACTGCCATTTTGAGGCAATGCCAAACTGAAAGTACTTCCGACATAGAAAATCAAAACCTATAAAATCTAAAGGAGGAGTCTAAATAAAAAGAATATGCACCAATTGATTTTTCTTATTTTAACTGACTTATTTGTGTGCGTGTGTGTGTAATTTTACCTATTGCCTTTTTGGCTGTATTTTCACTGCAATTGTGGAGTTTTTGTCATGTTGTGTAATACCATTGTTCTTCAATAGTATTACATAAATGTAAATGCATTGTCTTCATATTATATTGTTGTTATTACATAAATGTAAATGCATTGTCTTCATATTATATTGTTGTTATTACATAAATGTAAATGCATTGTCTTCATATTATATTGTTGTTCATGGAGCTTTTCTCCCTGGGACTCCATTGAAAATGGGCACTTCTTGGCCCAATGGACCATCCTGGTAAACAAACTGTAAAATAAATAAATAAATAAATAAAAACTCCACTCCCTAGAAGCTCACTTCACTCTAGAGAATGCTGATGTCTGTGTGGTCACTGAGCCATGGTTTAAGGTCGCAGACAACACACCAAAAGTGCAAGATTATAATGCCTTCCACACATTTAAACCAGCTACTACACAGACAGGGATTAAAGGTGGAATTATCTCGATTTACATAAAAAAAATAAGTACAACTCAATGCTGGTCAAACAGGACAATGCATTTGGCTACACCATGTTCAAATTACCACAGGTAAAACCCAATACCACCTCCATTCAAATGATAGGTTCCCCTCTATGACCCAGGAAATGCATACCATGTATTTAAACTTAATGGAGACACTCACCAATCGCCATTCAACCCAATACCATATTCATGAGTGACTTTCATTACCCTATTAGCTGGGAATCGTATAGACACCAAACATACAGGCACAGACATTTCTGGATTTTGTAAACACAAACTCCCTAGACCAGACTGTCAATACACCAACCAGGGGTGCAATAACAATGGATCTGGTCTTCACTAATACAGGAGAGTGCTGCACACCCCCAGTGTAACGTCTTCTCTCGTAAGGTCAGACCACAAAATGGTCACCTTTGAAGTAAAAATAAAACCTGGACCCCCAGCTAACCCAGGAATATTCAGGAATACTGTCCCCTACCTTGTATCTCTAAAGAGCAGGTTGCAAATGCCCTCTCTAAGGCCAAAAATACAGAATCTATGGGACCTGATAACATCCCAGGCTGCATCCTACATGGGATCCAACATGAATTAGCAACACCATTGGCTACTCTTTTCAATCACAGTCTAAGCACTGACTTCATACCAGATGAATGAAAAACAGTTACTGTTACTCCCTTGCACAAAGGTGGTGGTTCCACTGACCCTGGGAACTACTGACCTATTAGCCTGACTAGCCTTATCTGCAAGGCCATGGAGCAAATCATCATGGACCTTATCAACAAAGATATAGGTCATCTCCAAACACTTGACCCTACTCAGTTTGGATTTGTCAAAGGAAGATCATGCCTGTTAAACCTGGCAGACTTCTTTGAGACAGTCACCAAGACCATGGATGAGGGGAAATCTGTGCATACAGACTACATGGACTTGGCAAAGGCATTTGATACTATCTCCCACTCAGGCATCACTGACAAACTCACCTGACTAGGCATCAACCCTTATATCGTTACATGGATCACCAACTGGTTCACTGATAGAACTTTAATAAAATAGGGGAATCCACCTCCAACCGCAGACCTGTAACCTGTGGTGTTCCACAGGGATGAGTCATGGGACCTCTACTGTCTGGAATCTATTTCTCTGAAGTACAAGCAAAAATTTAAGGTCTGTGGCTGACAAAGTTTGCTGATGACTGCAAACTGGGAGATGTCACAGAATCTCTAAATGATGTCAACATACTACAAGAGGGTCTTACACAAACAAATGATTGGTGCCAACGTCATGGCCTTAAACTCAAAGCAAAAAATGTATTATTATTCCTTTTAGTAAAAGCGGTGTTATTGCTAACTACCACATCAATAGCAACACCTTAAGTATGCACTCAGTGGTGAGAGACATGGGCACAGACGTTGACAGCAACCTTACCTTTGATCACCATGTCTCCACAGTAGTAAGAAGGGCATTCTATACGGCTCATCTCATAAGTAAGGGCATTGCCTCCAGAAAAAAAGTTATAACCTCCCTGTACTCTTCCCTCATCAGGCCAATAATTGAGTACAATGCCCTTTTTGGTATGTACCTTTCTAAGCAGCTGCAGCAGCTGGAGACACCACAAAGGTTCCTCAAAAGGAAAATTCAAGGTCTTCACCATCTGTCCTATAGGGATCATCTAAAATCACTGTCACTTTATTCTGTTTCATACAGACTCCTCAGAGGTGATCTCTGTCTTGCATATAAGGCAATCTCTGACCCTGTATTACTGGAAATGCTTCATATCTGAAAGGTAAATGGTACACGGGTTACTCCCTCTGAAGACCTTAACCTGGTATGCAATATTAATAAAACCTGCTTGAGGGACAGATTTGTCTCTCAGAGGTTATCAAACCTTTGGAACAGACCCCAACTTCATGTCAAACAAAGCACCTCATTGGCCCTCTTCAAACACATTCTGGACAACTGGATGGGTGACAGTAAATTCACCCCGGGGGGTCCACCTGTCTCCCTCTTGGACATGGGCAATAGGTGCTGATCATGGAAATAAGGATAAGAACTTGGCTAGGCTTGTAAGGACCCGAGGGCCATTAGCCTAGGAACTCCCTATGATCCTATAAGGCTAACTTCTTTCTATTTAGTGATAACCTGGAAAAAATTGGAAGACCTCATAAACCCTGAGAACACTGTTGCTTAAGCAGAACTGTTCAAAGAAACCCTGTACAAGCATGTTAATAGCTACACAGAGGCATCTGTACCCACCAAGAAGAAGTACAGAACTAACTCAAAAAACAAGCCACCCTGGCGGAATCATAACATCAATAGGCTGTATAACAGAAGGAAGAAAATCATGACAATAATTAGGAGGTGCAGCACCCAGCAGGATAAAAGCACCCTCAAACTAAACAATCAAGTCAGAGGACAAATAAAGTTTACCAAAGCCAACTTTGAGGTAAATTTGGCCTCCCAGGCCAAGGACAGCCACAAGGCATTCTTTAGCTATGTCCATAACCTCAAAGGCAATACACAAATTGTGTGAAGAGCTCATTGTAAATGGAGCCACCTATAATGAGTCAGAAGATATAGCAAACCTACTAGCTGACAAATTCACCTCCAACTTTACCCCTCTCTTCCCCTCAACCCTTCCTCAGGAAATACTACCAAATAAAACTCCCCCTGCTATTAGTAGGGAACAGGTCCTTAATGCTCTCTCTAAGGCCAAGAACACTGCATCAATGGGCTCAGACAATATCCCAGGATGACTTCTAAACAGCATGAAAGATGGCCCATCAGGCCTGCTGGAATTCCTATTTAACTGAGGCTCCAAAAAGGCTTTGTGCCTCATGAATGCAGAACAGCAACAGTCATCCCTCTGTATGAAGGTGTACCATCTACAGACCCTGGAAACTACAGACCCATAAGTCTCACTAGCCTTATATGCAAAGCCATGGAAAGAATTATTATGGAAATGATCAATAGAGATGCAGTAAACCTCCAGACACTAGACCCAACCCAGTTTCGTTTCATCAAGGGCAGGTCATGCCTACTCAACCTGGTGGACTTTATGAAGGTCACCAAAGGAATGGAGGAGGGCAAAAAGGTTCACATTGCCTACCTTGACCTGGCCAAAGTATTTGACAATACCATAGTCTGGCATTGTCGACAAACTCAAGTGGTTAGGTGCAAACCCGTATGTCACCCAGTAGATAGCCAACTGGCTCACAGGCAGGACCCAGGAAGTTAAAATTGGGGAGTCCACTTCTACAAGTGTTGGCCCAGTAGTCAAATACTTGGGGACACACATAGACAGTGATCTAGCCTTTGACCATCATTTGGTTTCAACAGTTCTGCTAGATCACTCCAAGGCATTCAACACCGTCTCCCATACCCATCTCCTGAGCCACCTTTCTAACCCTAATCTCTCTCAAAATCCCCTAGCCTGGTTCTCAAGTTACCTGTCTGATAGATTTCAGGCTGTGAAATGGAGAAAAGGCAACTCAACCTTCCTGCCTACCCCCACTGGTGTACCCCAGGGATCCATACTTGGTCCAATGCTGTTTAACATCTTTATCAATGATTTCCACTCAGCCCTACCTAACTCCAAAATCATACACTATGCAGATGACTCAAATTTAGTCTGGTCCGCCTCTAACCTCCCTGAGCTCCAAACAAAGATTCAAACTGCCTTCTCTACCACTGAGAACTGGATGCTTCAAAACCACCTTTCTCTAAATGCCAACAAATTCAAAATATTACTATTCTCTCCCTCAAAATCCTTCCCTCTTGATAAAAACTCATTCCAAATTATCAGTCATAACAACTCTACCATACAGGTTGTTCCCTTCGCTAAACTACTTAGGGTAACTATAGATGAACACCTAAAATTTGATACCCATATTCAGCAAAACATAAAGAAAACACATCTAAAACTTGGCATGCTATACAGAAACATCCACTTTCTCTCTCCTTCCACAGACAAACTATCTCTACTACCTATCTACTTCGCTTACTAATGTACGGAACTCCTTTACTAGCCAACCTATCCTCCTCTATCTCTTCCAAACTGGAAATCTATTATAATAAAATTTCAAAATTCGTCACCAAAGCCAAATACTCCTCCCATCACTGGACTGCCCTCCACTCATTAAATTGGCTAGAACTCTCCAACTATCTAGACTACTTCCAACTTACTACAGCCCACAGGCTAATATTTAAACCTATTAAATGCCCTGCACTAACCAACATCCTACAGCCATACACCCCGCAAAGAACTCTAAGATCTGCCCACAAACCTAACCGTCCTGTTGGACAGCTTCTCCTATCTTTTTCACTTAGCAAAAAAATGGAATTCTCTCCCTCCTTCACTAAGGACTTCTGAAAACTCTGACAACTTTAAGTCTCAGCTACATTCCTACCTTTCCTCTAATTAGAAATGCAACTGCATTCTCCACACCTAGCCTACTAGCTACTCTACTCCATCCTGATTATGAATGTATATATTGGAAATAGTTTATTTCCCCTTTTCTCTCCTCTCTTGTAATGAACACATTACCGTCATCATAAAGATTTAGATGCTATGTAACCAATGAACAATTCATGTCTCTAACTTGAAATGTAATTGTATTTTTAACTCTTTTTTACTATACTTTGTTGTATCTTTAACTTTACTATGTAGTGTGGAGCTTTTCTCCCTGGGCCTCCACTGAAAATGGGCTCCCAGAGCCCAGTGGACCTCCCCGGTCATCAAACTGGAAATAAATAAATAATAAATAAATGTGTCTACAGTAGTGAGAAAATCATTCTATGTTGTGCAATTTATAAACATAGGTATGGCATCTAGGTCTGAGTAGGTCATTGTTCCAATGTATTCAGCATTCATCAGACCTGTCATTGACTACAGTGCCCCCTTTGATATTTAGCCAACCAGGCACATCCAGCCAATGGAATGTCCACAGAGGTCCCTCACTAAAAGAATACAGGGCATAAGTAAAATGTCCTATGCAGACTTCCTCAATGCTCTATCCCTGTATTCTGTCTACTACAGGCTGTTGAGGGGAGATCTATGCCTGGCATACAGGGCATTGTTAGACCCCACTCTGATGGACCTCCTGTATATCCACAAAACAAACAGCACCAGAACTACCCATTTTAAAGACTTAAACCTTACCTGTGATATAAATAGGACCTGCTGGAGAGACAGGTATGTATCCCAGAGACTACCCCGCCTATGGAACAGGATCCCCATCCATGTGCAGCAGGCCCTATTTATATCACAAGTAAGGTTTTAAGTCTTTAGAATGGGTAATTCTGGTACTGCTTGTTTCATGGATATGGAGGAGGTCCATCAGAGTGGGGTCTGACAATTCTGTATGCCAAGCACAGATCTCCCCTCAACAGCCTGTAGGAGACAGAATACAGGTATAGGGCCTTGATGTGGTCTGCATAAGACATTTTACTTATGCCCTGTATTCTTTTAGTGAGGAAGCTCTGTGGACATTTCATTCGTAGAATATGCCTAGTTAGCTAAATACCAAAGGCATCACTGAACTCAATGACAGGTCTGATGCATGCTTAATACAGTGGAACAATGACTTCCTTGGACCTAGGTGCCATATCTCTGTTTATAATTTGCGCAACACAGACTGATTTCTTCACTACAGTAGACCCATGATAGTCAAAGGTTAGATTACTGTCTATGTGCGTCCCCAAGTTCCTGACTAATGAGTCAACTCTAAGGGGTATGCTGTCAATATGATAGTTACCAGGGGTGGATGACTTCCTGAAGGATGCTATTATGCATTCCTTAGCACATAGTTTTAGTCCATGGCTCTGACACAAGTTGTTTGAATGTGTCAGCCCTTCCTGGAGAACATTTGTGTTGATCTGGGATTCAGAGACTGCTCCTAATTTGCAATCATCTGCAAATTTAGTCAGCCAGAGGCCATTGACATTGGTCTTGACTTCATTGAAGTAAATGCCAAAAAGGAATAGTCCAAGGACTGATCCCTGAAGGACTCCACTTGTGACTGACCTCCTTGTAGAAGTGGATGACATAATGGTTTATACCTAACCTCTTCAGTTTGTCAACAATGCCCGAGTAGGGTATTGTGTCAAACGCCTTGGCCAGGTCAAGGTAAGCAGTGTGAACTGTTTTGCCCTCATCCATTACTTTGGTGCCTTTCTCAAAGAAGTCCACAAGGTTGAGTAGGCATGACCTACCCTTGACAAAACCAAACTGGGTTGGGCCCAGTGTCTGAAGGTTTCCTATGTCAATACTAGTAATTTCCATGATAAGTCATTCCATGACTTTGCATATGAGAATAGAGAGACTTATAGGTCTGTAGATGGCCCACAAAGTGTGTAGCTGAAAACATTTCAGTGATTTTAGGATACCTGCTTGTTAATGTTGCTCTACTGAAATTAAACAACATTAGCTCTGTGAAGTCATGCTACAGACAGCTGGAGCCCAGACAGCAGTATTAATGTCCTATGTAAGACAGCGATTCAGGTCGTAGCCTGCTATAGGTCCCCAACCATGTCCCTTAGGAATGTGGCTCACACTCCATATTCCTAAGCACCCTGGAGAATATTACAGTCCAACTTAACACTCTCATACTGGACAACTTTAACTACCCCTCCATTAAGTGGGAAAACTACTCATGTACCAATACACTTGCCCAACGTTTCCTGGAATTCATTAATTCCAATACCCTGGACCAGCTCATTCTTACCCCCAGTAGAGGTAGTAACATCCTTGACCTGGGTCATTACTAACATGGGCGATTGTTGCTCTACACCAATAGTCAACTCCTCCCTGGTTAGATCCGACCACAAGCTAATCACTTTGGAAATCCACATCCCACCCATTCCCCCACCCCCCCACAAAGGTAACCACCATGAAAAACTTCTCCAACTCTAACTTTGGCTTCCTAAAAACAGAGGTGACTAACTTCACGGCACCCATGCAAATGTAGAATAGTTCCATGACTACCGAATTATACACCAATGCACTGTACAAACACATACACAAATGCATGGATCTCACCATACCTAATAGAACAAAGACACTCTCCTCCAAGAAAAGGAAACCAATGTGGTGATCCCCTGCCATAAACAAACTCTACAACAGAAGGAGTAAACTGATGCGGAACAAGGTGAAGTTCCAAGACTGCAAAAACTCCCTTATCAGCCTCAACAAAAAGTTAAGATCCCTCATCAAATCCTCTAAAGCTAGCTATGAAAACAGAATTGCAGCAGATAGTAAAGACAACCACAAGGCCTTCTACAGTTATGTAAAGAATCCCCATGGCAATACCCAGATTTGCTCTGAGCTACTGCATAATGGTACCTCCTCTACCGAGCCAACAGATATTGCCAGTATAGATTCAGTGCCAACTTTACCCCCCCAAAGGACCAATCACAATACCAATAGATTGTCAGGCACCCAGTATTACTGCTGCACAGGTTAAAACAACACTGTCCAAGGCCAAGAATACAGGTACTATGGGACCTGACAATATCCCTGGCTGTGTTCTACATGAACTACAGAGTGAACTGGCACCTCACCTGTGTGCTCTGTTCAATCACAGCCTCACCTCAGGCTATGTCTCTACCGTGAGTGGGAGGTTGGCATAATGGTTAAGTTGTTTACCTTACAGACACAAGGTGCAGGGTTTGATTCTCACATGGGGCAATTGGCTAGGCTTAAAATGGCCCACAAGGGCACTTAGCCTAGTACTAATCTATGAACCTATGAATGGTGCACTGCTACAGTCATTCCTCTCCACAAAGGAGAAGAGACTACAGACCCTGGGAATTATCGCCCGATTAGCCCGATGAGTCTGATATGCAAAGCTATGGAACGCATCATCATGGTCCTAATAAACAAGGATATAGGGAATCTCCAAACTCTGGATCCCACAGAGTTTGGTTTTGTGAAGGGTAGATCATGCCTGCTCAACCTGTTCGACCTCTTTGAGTCAGTCACCAGAGCTGTAGATGAAGGCAAGGTGGTTCATACAGCCTACCTTGATCTGGCCAAGGTCTTTGATACCATTCCCCACTCAGAAATCATAGAAAAACTCACTAAGCTAGGCATCAACCCCTATGTCACTATCACTAGATGGGTTGCAAACTGGCTCACAGACAGAACCCACAGTGTGAAAGTAGCTGACTCCAAGTCAGACTGCTGACCAGTCACAAGTGGAGTCCCACAGGGTTCGGTCCTGGGTCCTCTCCTGTTTGGTATCTACTTTTCTGAAGTCCAGGCCAACACGAAGGCACTCTGGCTGACAAATTCCGCAGATGATTGCAAGCTGGGAGCTATTACTAACTCCCCAGGTGATGTTGACATCCTACAGAAAGGCCTCACTGAGACCAACGACTGGTGTCAGACCTATGGCCTTAGCTGAATGCCAAAAACTGTGTTGTCATCCCCTTTGGAAAAAAACCCGGTTCCCATGAATTACCACATCAATGGTAGTCCACTGAATAAAGAAGGCATTTTAACAGATCTGGGAACACAGGTTGCCAGCAACCTCTCTTTTGACCACATATTGCCACTGTGGTCAGAAAGTCCTTCTATGGGGCACATCTCATTACTAAGGGTTTTGCATCCAGGAAGAAAGAGGTCATTGTCTCCCTTTACTCTTCCCTCATTAGGCCAATCATCGAGTACAATGCCCCATTTGGCATGTACCTCACTAGACACCTGCAACAATTGGAGAGGCCGTAAAAGTACCTAAAAAATGGATCCTAGGCCTTAAACACTTGTCCTATATGGACAAACTCAAAAAACTCCAACTACTCTCTGTCTCATATCACCTGCTTAGAGGCTATCTCTGGTTGACTTACAAAATTATGTCTGACCCAGCTCTGTTAGAAATGCTACATCTAAAGAAATCCCAATCCTTCTTCAACACATGCTCCAGAGACCTCAACCTCATTACCACAATCAACACAACATGCTGGAGGGACAGGTTCATAACCCAGTGACTGCCCATGCTATGGAATAGATTTCCCATACATGTCAAGCAGAGCACTTCACTGGCATTCTTCAAGGGAAATCTTGATGAGTGGATGGGAAATAGAAAGTTCAACCCAGGGATCACTCCGGTGGCTCTACTCGACAGAGGCACTGGGAACTTAGGTCGCGTGGCACGATATCAGGGTAATCCTATGGGCTAGGCTTGTAAAGGCTCCAGGGCCATTGGCCTAGTACACACCTATGAATGCATAGTGGGGCTCTGTGTAGGAATAGCAGTCTGAGAATGATGGAGTTAGTGGCTACCCCCGATTTTACCCATTCCAATTAGAATGACCTCACAATCTTACTGGCAAAATGCCTACTGGCAGACAAGTGAATAAGCCTCGAGCAGCCTAAGGAGGGAGTGTGGAAGCAACTAACAAGGCCTGTAGTACAGGTCCTGACTTGACAGTTTGCTTGTAGCCACCATAGGAATAGGGCAATACGGCCAATCCTCCAGAGAGTGACAAGGGACCTGTTTGTGTCACCAAAGGCCATCTCACACACTGGTTTCCACCCTCAGGCTGTTTCTTCCTGAGAATGACTGCCACCTAGGTGTGAGCTGCATTTACAGACTGACTATGGTGGAGACAACACAGTACAAGTGGGGGGGGGGTCACAGCACCAATGAATCTCGAAATATTAATGAGAACTCAGTAACAGGAAGCCAAAATGGAAGCAACCTAGAAAAATAACAAAAACCAAAAAGCCTTTGCTGTTTCTTACCTGTAGGTGTAATGTGACAGGAAGCCAACACTGGGAGTGATGTGTACCTGATGCAGTGTTTTAACAGGAGATTTGAATGGCATCTCTGAACTGATTGATCGAAAAGTGCTGAAATCATGGGTACCCAGCAGGAACTGAGCAGCTTCCTGGACAGCAGTCCCATTCAAGTGGCTTCAAGGGAACAGAAAAAAAAAAGAAAAACAAATGTTAGACTACTGCACACATTAAAATCAAATCCAGTTTAAGAGTAACTTTTCAAAGTCAGAAATGCATACTAAGCAATGTACATGTAGGGTTACTACAACATGAACTGTTAACTTTATTTGTTCACTGTAAGTGACGGGATAGCAAAGACCTGCATTCAGCAATGTATGAAACTTAATATGGAAGGAAAGATTTTGATCCTTTACTCTTAGACCTGACAACACTCTTGTAAAGCTACTGTTGCATTTTATCCTTGTCCACTAGATGGCATCCTTCTCCTAGTATTTGCCTTGTATATCTATCCCACTGTTTTGAAATATACTTATCAGGCACCTTGATTTTCTTTTACTCATTGTTATTCCAGTCCAGCTCACTCCTCTAATTTCACTATAACTCACTCACCTCCACACCTATCTCCACCTTACCTTACCTCAGCAGTCAGCTCTTCACTGATTGTTCTTGGGGTCCTCTTCCTTCACTGGCTCTATCCCGCTCTGTTTGCCCTGTGGGCTCACTCTGCTCCCCTACCCTGCCCCCAATTCCCACCCGCCCCAGTGCTCCTACATTTATACACCCAAATCACACCCCTATACTAACTACCAATCATAGATCCCAGTCCTTAAAGTGCTAGAACCAACATTTTTCAAGTCTCATCTTAATAAACCACCTAACTTACCCTTTATCTTTACCCTATATATAACTCTGCCACAATGTCATTCATATCAACCTCCCCAAACCTGAAGATCCTACTTCTATCTTCCCTCATACCTATTCTTTCTATATCTTATCTACTTACATTTTATGAACATCTCCACTACATAAACTTTTCTTACCCCCAGAAAGCAAACCTCCACTCCACCATTAGCAGTGTCTCAAAGCCATTCAAACATACCCTGCACAACAGCCTACCTACTGGCAAAATATCACAGACTGACTCACATCAGATACTATAGGCCAAAAGCTAGGAAATTTCAGTTCCTAACATGTAAACCTCTAAAACTTACACTTAGAATTCAATTCCACTCCTTAACAGATGAAGATATACATCCCAATCCAGGACCAAATTATAGCAAGACCATAGAGACCCGTGACACAACCCGGATTAGTACTCAATTCCTTACCAGACTTCCCAGCTCACTAATGATAGCCCATCTTAACATCAGGAGCATAAATAATAAGATTGCCCACCTACATGCTCTCATGGATGTGCATTCATTTGATATCCTGTGTCTCACTGAAACATGACTCAAGCCATCTACACAAGACAATGAAGTTATACCACCAGGGTACAGCATCTTGAGACTAGACCGAAAAGCTAAGAAGGGTGATGGAGTAGCTACACTATACAAATCTGGATTACAGGTAACCTCTGCAGATTCTAAGCTCCCTCTAACCAGTAATGCAGAAATCTTTAGCTCCAAGATTCAACTCAATAATTGTCAATCCATCTATATTATTGCTGTCTACCTTCCCCCAGGGAATAACTAACACCCTAGAAAATATCCTAAATTGGCTTTCCACCAACTATCCCCAAGAAACAATAGTACTCGGTGACTTTAATATCAACTGGAAAAGCTGTACTACTGAACAGCCTTCTACTCATATTAACCTACATGGTTTCCCTCAAACCATTAGCTCCCCCACAAGGACCAACAAACTCAATAACAATGAAAGCACCCTAGACTGGATTCTGATAAATAGACATCACCAAACTTACAAAGTAGGGACCCTCCCTGAGGATATAAGTGACCATGCACTCACCTTCATAATCAGATTTAAGACTGACATCCCTAGCCCAATCACCTATAGAAAAAATAGGGGCAACAAAAATTTTAACCCTGACATCTTACAAACTGAACTTAAAGCATGCGATTGGTCACCCCCCCAAAAACCTACCTCTAGAGGAAGCAGTAATCTACTTTAATACTAAATTCTTAGGTATTCTAGACTACCATGCACCAAAAAGGACCATTAGAACTAGGAATAAACTTGCCCCCTGGCTCTCAAAAACAACCAAACAAAAATGCTCCTCAGAAATAAAGTCTGGGCCAAGTGACTTACTACTGAAAACCCAGAGGATCATTTAAAATTTAGGCAGCTAAGAAATGATACAAAAAAAGCCATTCTGTCAGACAAAAGAGACTATTACATTCAACTCCAACAAACCCAGCATAACAAACCACAAAAGTTCTGGGCAGGGATTAACACACTTTTACACCCAGGTCATTCTGTCACACCCACCCCATTAGGTTCTGACCATGATAATCCAAAGCAAATTACCAATACCTTCAACACATACTTTACTGAGACCATTCAATCTCTTGCCAATCAACTAACTCCTGACACCTCATCTCTGACTTCCTCTACTGCTAGCTTACCTCCCTTATTTCATCTCAGACCTGTCCTTACATCCCTTGTCTGTACCCTTATTCTGAAACTCAAACCTACCACCCCCGCAGCTGATCTCCTACCTGCAGAATATCTGCAAAAAGCTGCAAAAGCCATAGCCTACTCCATCTCCATCCTGATTAACAGAACTATCTCCGAGGGAACTATCCCATCTATTTGGAAGATCTCACATATTATCCCCCTGCATAAAGGTGGAATTATCCAACTATAGATCTATTGCTATACTATCTCCACTGGCAAAAATCATGGAGAAATGCATTCATAGACAACTGTTAAACCACCTAATAGATAACTTATTAGCTAACTGCCAACATGGCTTTAGGCCATTTCACAGCACCACAACTGCCCTTTTATCCTTCTGTGACTGTATTAACAAAAACTGCAATAACAACACTCTATCCTCAGCCCTCTTTATTGATCTCTCTAAAGCCTTCGATATGGTTAACCAACTTCTCGTTAACATACTCAAAAACCTATTACTAGATACACTGGCTATAGAATGGTTTCAATCCTACTTAAACAATAGGCAACAGGCTGTTCTGTAGGAGAACAACTTATCTAGCCCTCTCCCCATTGCGCTCGGTGTCCCCCACGGCTCTATATTAGGACCTCTCCTATTTTCTATTTTTATCAATGACCTACATTCTGTAATTCCTCAAGCTACCTCAATACATTATGCAGATGACTCCACATTAATATGCTCAGCCACCTCTCCGTCAGACCTTCAGTCCCTCACCCAAAATGTGTTTAGATTAGTTGAGAAATGGTTACTACACCATTGCCTCATCTTGAACCCCCAAAAAACTAAACTCCTACTATTTACTCCTAACCGCAGGGCCTCCCGACTTAACTTTACTGGTACATCAAACAACGGTACCATCATATCTCCCGACTCAACTACAAAACTACTAGGGTACCAATTGATAACAACCTTAACTTTGATACTCACATTAACAGCACCATAAAAACAAGTCAACAAAAACTAGGCTCCCACTATAGAATCAAATCCTTTCTCACCTCTAGCAAGGTCTACTATTGCCCAGACCCACTTAATCTCCACCCTGCTCTACGCCTCCCCTATATATATATATATATATATATATATATATATATATATATATATATATATATACTAACCTCTTCTCAAAAAATAATATTGCCAGATTTGCAACAGGCTCTACCTTCAGAACCCATCACTGTACTAGTTATGAACAACTAGGATGGCTAGAGTTGCCAAATTTACTTTTATTTTACCAATTAACAGTGGCCTACAAAATCCTGTATCAGATAACTAATACTCCAATTCTTACCAACCTTATCACCCCCTACAACAACCTTAAGACCCTACACTCATCTAATAAAATATTAGTACAAATAGGTAAAACCGGCTGGTGATTCTTTCTTTTCTAATACTGTGGATAAAACCTGAAACTCTCCCCAGTGACCTGACCTCCCTTTCCTCACTAACACAATTTAAAAGCAAGCTGAAAACCTACCTTAAGTCCCATTGGTTATGTCCCTGTGTGAACCTAGACTAATTACACCTTTTTCACAAAGACACCCGTCACATCACCTGTTTGCCTATTGAAAACCAAAAAGAAAATGGGCCTTATATATTACTAAAATGTCTTCATCAATACCTCCCTATAACTAAGAAATGTTATAAGTAATATGATTCTGTAAGCAGACATGTTTCGAAGTGAAAATCTTTGCTTATATATTTAATCTACCCACATCTGTAAAATCTGTCATGTATAAAATTGCTTAAATATGTATTGTACCTGTATCTGTTGAAAACTGTTACTTTATATAAATTTTACTCTATTTGAGGAGCTTTTCTCCCCGGGTCTATGCTGAAAATGGATATATAACCAGCTGGACTAGCCCGGTCAACAAATGTAAAATAAATAAAATAAAATAATAACAGTCTAATGATTATTTACTGGACATGCTGCATACTCTGCTTATCTGAAAATCTTTGTAATAAGGATGGCTTTATGCCTGGTCCGTGCACTCTTAATTCAGTTACAAATGTTGAAATACAAACTCTTCAGAAAAGGAATTAAAATTGCAATCTTAAATCCAGTTACCCTCTCAAGCTTAAAATCTTTGCAGGAAAACAGTTTCAGTCATTAACCACGCTTTCCATGAAAAGTGTCCTTCCTCATACGTTCATAGGTGTTTACTAGGCTAACGACCACAAGGGCCTTTTTAAGCCTAGCTATGCATCCCAAATCTCTGACAAGTTCTGATACCCATGATAAGTGTAAGCAGGGGTTTTGGAGATGAAATATTTACAAGCAGGGTCCCAGCAGATGAATCATTTACAGGTGGCCTGTGTTCATTAGAGACATAGGTGCCAAACCAGGGAATTTTCTGCTCCCCATCCAATTGTCCAAGTTGCACTTGAATTGGATAAGGGAGGAACTCTGCTTCACATGGATGGGGAGCCTGTTTCAGAGGCATGGTTGTCTCTGGGATAAATTCCTGTCTCACCAGCAGGTCCTATTTACATCATAGGCAAGGTTTAAGACTTTAGAATGGGTAATTTTGGTGTTGTTTGTTTTGTGGATATGCAGGAGGTCCATCAGAGTGGGGTCTGACAATGCCCTGTATGCCAGGCAGAGATCTCCCCTCAAATGCCTGTAGGAGACAGAATACAGGGATAGGGCCTTGAGGCAGTCTGCATAGGACATTTTACTTATGCCTGTATTATTTTAGTGGGGAACCTCTGTGGATGTTCCAGTTGTTGGATATCCCTGGTTAGGTACATACCAACGGAGGCATAAGTTCTTAATGATAGGTCTGATGAATGCTGAATACAGTGGAATAATGACTTTCTTAGACTTAGATGCCATACCTCTGTCTCTGAAAACCATCTTTTCTCAGATCTACCCACTAACAGTCTGTGGGCTGACGTAAGATAACTGAACTTCTCATTACATCGCCCCTCCCCCTTACTACAGAGGTTTCATTTCTTGCTATAAACATTCTGATTCAACCATGAACCATGATTTTACTGTTTCCTAAACAGTTTGTTTGTATTTATGCTAGTATGCTGATGACCTCCCACACAGGTTGTTAGGTAGTTACTAGGCATGCAGTCTAGGAGACCATTAAGGCGCCTAGTCCACATTCCCGATTGCCTCGAATTGCTGTCTAGTTAAAATGATTTGCTCATGGGCACACAGTTAACAAATGAAAGCTGAAGGAATTAAACCCAAAGCAGCTTGCTAAAAGCTCATAGGCTTAATTTTCTGCACTAACTGCCAGAAGCAAAATGCTTTAGTGATGCTGGGGAACTGAACTCACAACTTCATACATGAAGCATGAGTTTTACCACTGACTGACACTGCCTCACTCAACTGCACAAACTCCAAACAGTGCGTTAACAGCTACTATTTAACAGGGATAACGACTTTTCTTCTGATTCTTTCTTACAAACGTCAGTATTCCACTAGACGTCAGTCCTGCTCTGTCGCACTGATGACTTATCTTTGCGTCGTCTGTTATGACTAAACCTGAAGTATCTTCCCTGCCTTATTTCCACAAACGCATGCTCCTCTCTTTGATGTTGAGTTCCCAAATGTACTACTTTGCATTTTACTGCGAGTAAGTAAAAGTGCAAGTTTTACATCATTCTTGCAAATCGACCATGTATTTTCTCCTCTTTTGAACACCTTCTACAATACCAAATTATCCTGTAAAACTTTACACGATCAATACTACAGAAATGTCTTCTTCTAGGCTTTCTAATAGGTCATTTATAAAAACAATGAAAATAGTTCAAAGATTCATAGACAATTACTAGACTAAAAACCAAGGGGGTCTTTTTAAGCCTAACCATGCCTCCTAAAGGCAAAAATCAAACCTCAGCTACATACTGACTCCTCTTCGTACACGGCTGGCTGTCATAATTTCAGGCAAGGAAAAGTACAGATGTGTAAGTTGCACTTAGCCACAACAATATATATTCAAATTCTTCACTGCTGCAGTAGCTTTTAGTTAACATGGGTTAGGTCCTGCCTGGGGCACAACTGGCTAGCTTCCAAAAACTCTGGCTCCCACCCACACCTTCACTTTGAGTGTTGATTGGCCAGCCCCAAGGAGGGAGATGAGCTGTCAGAGTTAAGCTTTCTTTAGGACTTTCTTGCCAACACAGACAGGAAAATGCCTAACAATCGTGTACCAATAACAACAGTAACAGTAACAAATGCAAATCAGAAACAGAAACAACCCTATTTTATATCCCAACTACAACTATATACAAGAGCAGGGGGTAGAGGGTGGGTGCAGTTCCTGCAACAGTGAGGAATTCAAACATTTTATGGGTAAGTGGAACTTACATAACTGTACTATGTTCATCATTCCCACTGCTGCTGTAGTCTTTAGACTATATGAATTGATTACCAAAGCCTATCCAACCTGGAAGCAGGAAGAATACTGATTCAGAAAACACTGAAGAATGGTCCTAGCAACTGGACATAGAAAAGGAATCCAGTTTGTAATGATTTGTAAAAGTATGTGCACAGGACCACGCAGCTGCCTCTAGAATACTTCGAGTCCACCCTTTCCAGTATGCCATCGACAAAGCAAGGCTCTAGTGAAATGTGCTTTAATTCTGCCTGTATGGATTTGTCACAGATGGTATAACACAAAGCAATAGCTAAGGAAAACCAACCGGAAACTGTCTGATTAGACTAAGGTTGTCACTTTTTGTCTCTTGATAAGAAAGAAACAGCCGATCAGCTTTTCTAAAGGACATTATCTGCAAGATAATAGTACTTCAGCTGTTGAATCTTTTCTCCATGTCTTTTTTAGTTTTGGGTAGAAAACTGGGAGATTGATGGCTTGATTCAATGTAAACTCTGAAACCACTTCGGGCATAAAAGAGAAGTTTCTTCTCAATGTGTCATCTCACAATGACACAAATGTTCTCCAGGAGGGGCTGACACAGACAGACAACTGGTGTCAGAGCCATGAATTAAAACTAAATGCTATGAAATGCATAACAGTATCCTTTGGGACTTAGGGACACACATAGATAGCAATCTAGCCTTTGATCACCATGTGTCTACAGTGGTGAGGAAATCATTGTGTGTCGTGCAACTTATAAACAAAGGTATGGCATCTAAGTCCAAGGAAGTCATTGTTCCACTGTATTCAGCATTCATCAGACTAATCATCGAGTACAATACCCCTTTTGGTATGTACCTGACCAGGCATATTTAACAAATGGAACGTCCACAGAGGTTCCTCACTAAAAGAATACAGGGCATAAGTAATATGTCCTATGCAGACTGCCTCAAGGCCCTATCTCTGTATTCTTTCTCCTACAGGCTTTTGAGGGGGAGATCTATGCTTGGTATACAGGGCATTGTCAGATCCCATTCTGATGGACCTCCTGCATATCCACAAAACAAACAGCACCAGAATTACCCATTCTAAAGACTTAAACCTTGCATGTGATATAAACAGGACCTGCTGAAAAGATAGGTCTACATCCGAGAGACTACCCCGTCTATGGAACAGTTCCCCATCCATGTGAAGCAGAGTTTCTCCCAAACTCAATTCAAGTGCAACTTGGACAACTAGATGCAAAACCAGAAATTCATCCCTGATTTGGAACCTATGTCTCTCATGGACACAGGTAACTTGTAAATGGTTCATCTCCCAGGCCCATGCTTACATTTATCAAGGGTATCAGAACTTGTCAGAGATTTGGGATGAATGGCTAGGCTTAAAAAGGACCTTGTGGTTGTTAGCCTAGTAAACACCTATGAACCTATGGTATCCTGTCTCCATGAAATATAAGGTAGGGTTCACTCACCATGAAAGCTTGCAACTTGGACATTCTTCTTCCAGATATCACAGCAATGATAAGTACAGTTCTCCAGTTCAAGATCATAGGTTCATACTAAGCCAACTGCCCTTGCAAGCCATTTTAAACCTAGCCAATTATTGCTTGTGAGACTCAAGCCCTGCACCTTGCATTTGTAAGGCAAACACCTTAACCATTAGGACACCCTCCCAACCCCTTACCCACCAGATCCTTAGTTTTCCAATTCAAGATCCTTAAATAAGCCTAAGAGCAGGTCTGAAATGTGATATCCATACAGCCTACCTCAACCTGGCAAAGGCCTTCGACACAATACCCCACTCAGGTATCATCGAAAAACTCATCAGCTTGAATGTAAACCCATACATCACAAGATGGGTTGCAAACTGGCTAAGTGACAGAACCCACAGGGTCAGAGTTGCTGGAGCCATGTCAGACTCAAAGCCTGTCACAAGTGGTGTCCCACAGGGCTCAGTCCTGGGTCCACTCTTGTTCGGCATCTACTTTTCTGAAGTACAAGCAAACACAGGAGGGTTATGGCTGACAAAGTTTGCAGATGACTGCAAACTGGGTGCCATAGTCGAAAACACATCTGACACAGATATCCTCCAGAAGGGCCTCACAGAAACGGATAACTGGTGCCAGAGCCATGGCCTGAAGTTAAACGCCAAAAATGCATAGTCATACCCTTCGGGAAAAACAAGGTTACCCCTAGCTACCATATAGGTGGCAATCCACTGAGCACAGAAAAAGTCATCAGAGATCTGGGGACCCAGGTTGACAGTAGCCTTCGCTTGACACTCATGTTGCTAAAGTAGTTAGGAAAACCTTCTATATCACCCACCTGATCATGAAGGGATTCACATCTAGATCAAGGGAGGTCATCGTCCCCTGTACTCATCACTCTTTAGACCTATGATTGAGTACAATGCCCGTTCGAATGTATCTGACCAGACACCTGCTGCAGCTTGAAAGGCCCCAAAAGTTCCTCACCAAAAGGATAAAGGGTCTCAAAATATGTCTTATGCTGCCCGACTGAAAGAACTCCAGCTCTATTCAGTCTCATACCGCTTGCTCAGAGGTGACCTGTGCCTGACATATAAGGCCATGTCAAACCCAGATTTGATGAATATGCTTCACCTCAAAAATCTAGATCCCTCAGAACCACAAGGGCGGAGACTTAAACCTTGACACGGTTATAAATAGAACGTGCTGGAGGGACAGATTCATCACCCAGAGACTCCCTATGCTGTGGAACAAAATCCCGGTACATGTGAGGCAGAGCACCTCTCTGGCCTTGTTCAAGAGGAATCTTGACCAATGGATGGGAGATTGCAGATATACCCCAGGGATTACTTCAGTGTCACTGCTTGACAGAGGCACAGCAAAATGATAGGCATAGTTTTTATTCAAACTAAAGGGGTGGCGAAAGCCACATAACTATGGGCTAGGCTTATAAATGCCCTTGGGCAGATAGCCTAGTATGAACCTATGAACCTATGATGAACTTGGTTCTTCCAGCAGAAAGCTAAGACCCCAAGGAGAAGCAACCTCTTTATGAGGAACTCTCAGATATAAAACTCCTTTTAGAAACTGCTTTACTACAAACACAAAAGAAAGAGGTGGATCCAAGGGCAGACATACTGAAATGTCCACAAGATGAACTTTTATAGAGGAGGGAGACAGGCCATAAGATAGCAACCCACATAAATATTTGACCATCAGAGAGAAAAATATCCCTGATACACCTATGGTTGTCGATAGGCACCAATAAGAATATCACTTCCACTTGGCAATACAGGATTTTCTAAAATCAGATTTTCTAGCCTCCTTAAGTAAATGTTGCATGTCCTCATGAAATAATTGTCTAAAAGTTATCAGAGCTTAATCATCTATACAGTAATTTGAAGCTGATATTGAGTGGGGTGTATCAAACATCCCCTGTCTTACGTGAGTAGAAACAGTCTGTGAGGAAGGTAACTGCCAGCTCCATAAAAAAGAAGAACCAATGTTGCCTACACAAAAAGGGAGTTACTCCCATAATTTTTGGACAGTCTTTCTGAATCTTTAGAATCATAGATATCGACGGAAAGGGTGGAAGAGCATAAAGGAACATTCACAAAACACATCTGCTTTCCAGCTTGCTTGCACAGAGCCCTGGCTCAGAGTTTATTTAGTTGTCTGTTTCGAAAGGAAATGAACACTTTATTTAAGGTATTCCCCACAACCACATCAGCTCCTGAAAGACCCCCTCATTCAATTTCAATTTGTGAGTGTCTGTGATCCTGCTCAGCCTGACTGCCATTACATTATGATGGAATGTAAGATGTTTGGATGGTTAGAAAATGCTGTAAAGCTGCCTTCCACATCATCATAGCCAACCTGTATAGAGGGGTACAACTTGTACCCCCCTGCTTGTTTTTGTACTATATATGTGTATGAGTATGGTTTTGTATAAGAATCATTAAAGCCACGAAACATAGGATCTTGAGAAAACTTCCATATGAAAACCCTGCTTCTCTTCTATCAGAAAGGCCTTTTGAAGAGAAACAGCTGGAAGGCAGTCAAGAAACACAGTCATGTGACATGGACTCATGGAGGACTTTGTAACATTTATCTGGAAGCTCTGATTGGTCAGAAGAGACACAATCCAAGTTAATGATGCTTGACATCCGAACAAAGACTCTGCAAGTGTAAATGAGTCATCTAAATAAGGAAATATGTGACTGTTATTCAGCCTGCAATGTGCTAAGACTGGGGTTAGACATTTTATAAACACTTTTAGAGCTGTTGTTAATCTAAAGGGAAATGAACAGAATGGGAATGTAACCCAGATACACAGAACCTGAAATATGTGAAGCTTGTGGCTGTGGGAATGTAGAGATAAGCACCTTTTAGGTCTAATGTTACCATGAAACTCATAGGAGGAATGAGAGGCAACAGGCTCTGAAGGATCTAAAGATCAGATAACCTGAGGAAATAATCTGTTTGGTTCAAAGAGTGAGAAGGAATTCCCTTGAAAGGAGGTATCTGTATACAACATCCCTGCCCTACTTTCTAACATCCAAGAGTCTGACACAATCTTTTGCCAAAGGGAAATGTTTAGAACCAGTTTCTGTGTAGGAAGTGTGGCAAAAAAATAAAGTATGCTGTGTTGTATGGACAATCTGAAACTTTCATATGTACACCTGATAAATTAGAAATCTAAAAGCCAAAGTGGAAGATAAAAACATTATCTTACCTAGCAGATCTGAGCGGTTCCATTCTTTGTCACTAGGAGAAGGGATGTATTCAGGATCAATCTGTAACCAGGTGGAGAAGAAACAGATACGGGCACTGGATTAGTTCTAAGGCAAGAGAAGAAATGTAGTAGTCTGAGGCATTTTATACGATGCATCGGCCTTTTTAGGGGCTGATGACATGCTATCAGGATGATTGCAGGCAGCATTCACCTTATGCTCCAGGACTGGCAATATAGAAAGGATGGGGAAAGAATGAGGTATATCTCTTTGCAACATATTATAGTATCTCATCATTTCAGGGGCAATATCTACTTTTTGTCATAAAAATACCTCCTTCATCCTGGTTATGGTTTGACTAAAAGAAAATTCGGCCACCTGAGGATGAGTGTTAAAACTGTCCTGACTACCTGACAGTTTAGGTTGTAAAACTGTAAGAGAAGAAGCCCTATCCCTATCATCATCAAAAATCGTCAGACTGTTTCCTCAAGAATTTCTTTACTGGGAATACCCACCAATAAAGGTTTCTTGTTACCATAATTCATAGCCTGTAATGCATGCCTGGCAAAGGCAAAAAAATCACCTTTTTGAAGAGCTATAATTTCTTGGGATAAATAATATTTAACCATTTGTTTTTTGGGACACCTGCCTGGTATAATGGCCTCTTACCTCTTTCACTCCAAAAAGAATCTCCAGGAGTGTCTTCAAGACCTAGATAAGATGGTTATCTCATGCAGATTGTACAATGAAGCAGCTAAAGAGGACGTGGTTAATCCCTGGTTCATGATGGCTGAAAGGACTACACCAGAGGAAGCTGGAAAGGTGAGTGAGTTGTCTGAGGAACAATCAGTGGCCATTGCAGGTTCATCCACCATTAGATGAGGCGTACACTGAGCCTGTGATACTTGTAAAGGCTCCTTGGTGTGTCATTTGTTTCCTTCTTGGTAAAGCAGAAACAAGACCAGGAAGACTGGAGCAAGTGTCTGTGCTGCAGCCAAGAAGGAGACGCTCAAAGCATTAAGCATCGCTGGAACAAGCTGGTCAGAAGTTAAGTTGTCATGTACTGTCCACAAGCAGTAGACTTAGACCCACACTTCTTTTCCCAGTCCCTTCACAAAAGTAAATGTGCAAACTGCACACAAATCCCTATCAGAATAACTGTCAACTATAAAAGCATACTGAGAAAAAATTGGCAGATAGGCAGTCACAAAAAAGATAACACAAACTAAGTTAACAAACATATTCCTGCCTGTACCAATTTAAAATTTTTAGTCAAACAATTCAAAGTTTATACAAGCAGTACAGATTTTCACAGAAAATAGCCCCCAGTTAGCAAAAAGAATTGTAGCTAAGAATACCAGTCCCTGATAGGACAGGAAACCTCTGATACTGTGAAAAAATACAGAATTTCGTAAAGAGAAAATACTGCTTTTAGTATGAAATTATTTTAGATAATAATTTCTTAAAAGGACAACAAATTCTGTGTGGAAGAGTTCCCCAACAGGGACTTATCTGCCAGAAATGAAGGTTTTAGTCAGCTGCTGCTCCTGTGAAGTCTCGGATTGACTACTTCTCATTGAAGCAGCAAAAAAGTAAAGAAAGCTTCACTCTAACTTCCCTCCTTGGGGTTAGCCAATCAGCAGTCAGAGTAAAAGTATGGGAGGGTGCCACAGCTTTTGGAAGCTGCAAAGTTGTTAAGTCCTGGACAGCATGTAACCCATATAGTCTAAAAGCTATTGTGGCAGCGAGTACAAGGAACATCTCTTCTTACTACAGACACTTTTGTTCTTTAGTATTGCCACCATTTTATGCAACTTACAATGACAGGAGCCAATCTGAGCCTAATTTGTTCAGTAACCTTTTATTTGTTACCATTCTCAATACTTACTAAAGTCTGAGAAGGCCAGAGTGCCTTTTTTGGCTATAACATCCTTCTAAAGCTTCCAACATAACTAAACAGAATCTGAAAAAACATTAATGTATTGCTGATCAATGCTAGGAGCTTTGCAAAAATCTCCACATCCCACAAATGTTGATATATGCATTGTCACACAGACCTGCCTCAAGACCAATGAAAACACTCCATCAGTGCAGCATTTCAATGTCTATAAATTGTACAGACCCACCACATTAGACAAAGCCACTAAACGTAGAGGTGTCTCTATTCTCTTAAAAAATACAGTCTTGTTAGACAAGATAATGATCAGACACTACTCCACATCCAGCTTACTTTATACAACTTCTTAATATATCAAAAATAACTACAGCAGACCCTGTATGTCTCCATCAACCCATATGTCCTACCTAAACTATACAGAGTCATTATATATCAAGCCAAATACCATCCCCATCCTCTTAGGAGGGCGTTCCTTTGCTGAAGTTTCTGCGTTAGGCCCGGCAAGCTAGCACGTAAAACTCTACTGCCAATCATTAGCAGACCGGAGTTCCGCTGTGGCGACCCCTAACTGGGAAAAGCCAAAAGACACAAACAAACAAACCTCCATGAACTGGGAGAGTTATATGTTCCCAAACATGTATGCCCAGCGTCTTCAGGACTTCACCAATACAAGCTCTGTAAACCAGTTAGTCCCACTCCTACCAGAAGCAACAAAATCCTGGACTTGGTATCACCTATATGGGGCAGTTCTGCTCTTCATCAATTGTAACCACTTCAGACTGACAGGATGTTGTGTGTTTGTAGTTGACTAAGTTTGCAGATTTATCTATTTATTTTATTTTACATTTGTTTACTGGGATAGTCCAACTAGATACATGTCCATTTTCAGCGGAGGCCCGGGGAGAAAATCTCCAAATAGACAAACTTACATAGATTACACAAGAAGTTGGATAACATTAGAAAATATAAAACAAAGTGATTATGTACAATGGCTTGGTAGTGTTCTCTAGTAGGGACTCGCAATCCTCATGGACAGACACAATTAAAAGCAAGAGACGTCAGATTGGATATAGAGCTTGGTGATGTAGTTGCATGTTACGATATTTACAGATTATGCTTTCAGTTTATAACTTAATCAGGGTTGGTACAGATTACTGCCTGAAGCATCCTCTAATACCTTAGTATTCAGAGACTATGCAAAGACTAATCTACTTAAACTGAGTGATGAACTGGCTGAATTCAAATGCAGATTTCACCTCAGTGATGCCACTGTGTATGCAAAATCCTTTACTGCCAAATTCTATGCACATGTCAAAAGTTGCAAAGACTCTTCTGTCTCCCTCAGAAACAAATACAATGCAAATTAAAAAAATGAATCTCTTGGCGGAATCCTAATATAAAAAGGCTCTAGAATAAAAGAAAAAAAAAACACTCATTACAAGCAAAAATAAATCTAACTCTTAAAAAGCCAAAAAGTTCTTGCTAAATTAAACAAGGAATACCGGGTCCTAATCAAATCAGCCAAAGCCAGATATGAGGTATAAATAGGCACCAAGGCAAAAGATAACCACAAAGCTTTCTTTAACAGTGTTAGAAATCTCAGAAACAATGCCCAGAATTGCACAGAGCTAATAGCAAACAATATCACAAACACAAACCCAGAGGACATAGCAAATATACTAGCTAATAATTTCAACCCCTCTCCCTTCAATATTTGCAGGACAAATGCCCACATCTACAACCCCTTCAAATCTCCTCAAAACAAGTTCTCAAGGTATTACCTAAGGCCAATAACATTGCATCTATAAGGTCAGATAACATACAAGACTGCCTACTAGTTAGTCTGAAACATAACTTATCAGAACCCCTACAGAGTTTATTCAATATCAACTTCAAAACAGACATTGTGGCAGATAAATGAGAAAAGCAAGTTATTCCCTTGCACAAAGGTGGGGCTTCACTGCAGGGAATGCAGTCCCAAGAGACATTTGTTCCATCATTCACCCATCCCACTTTAAAGAAAAACTCAAACTTCATCTGCTCAACTCCAAAATCTGTCCTTGTCAAGTCCCTACTTAAGCTCCCCACAACCCTACTATATACCTTTTCAGTCCCTCCACATACAGCTAAGTTCTCCCCTATTGTGGATACTTATTAAACTCTACAATCAATACTGTTGGACTTAACTCTTTTTATAAATATGCAAATATATCTTTTAGTCTGTAAAAATATTAATATGTATATATCATGTGTTTGCATTTCTGCTTTGTCTCTCTAACGTTCGTGTATAACTGATTTTGACCATATTTTTGACTTAAATGTTTGATTCTCAGTAAACTGTTTTTTTTTTTTTTTGTAGCTTTTCTCCTCGGGTCTCCACTGAAAATAGGCCACAAGCCCAGCTGGACCAACCTGGTTAACAAATGTCAATAAATAAAATAAATAATTACAGAACTATAAGGATGACCAGCTTCATTTGTAAGGCTTTGGAAAGATCATTATGGAACTAATACATAGGGATATAGAATTTTATCAGTTCATGTGAATAGTATAAAAAGTTTAATAAGAAGATGTGAAGTATGTGAGTGGTGTAAAAAATGTGAAGTGGATATTATATTATTAGAAGATGTTAGAGGTTTAACAAAGGAAAAAAGAATACAAACTGAAAACTTGTGGAGAGTAGATATAACTTGGAATTTGGGAGGAGAAATCTGTTTAGGGATAGCAGTACTACAGAGTACAGCAATCTGATATTAGATTTTACTTTAATAAGATTAGACCAATTATTAGTTGTTGTTTGTCTTTTGGCTTTCCCCGGTTAGGGGTCGCCACAGTGGAACTCTGGTCTGCTAATGATTGGCAGTAGGTTTTTACGGTGCCGAGTTGCCAGCTCGACGCCCAACCTTCAACAAAGGCACGACCATTCACACATGTCTTTCGGAACGCCACTCGACTGTGGGGAGATCGATTATTAGTATCAGACATAAAATGAGAAAATAAAGTTTATAAACTTACAGCAGTATATACACATGTAACCTATAAAGAAAGAGAAAGATTGTTTAAAGACATATTGGATTACATAATATTAAATATGGATATTAAAGTTACATGTGATTTTAACTGTGACTTAAGGAATAAAAAGAAAAAAGATTAGATAATTCATTTATTATTTATTTTACATTTGTTTACCGGGCTAGTCTAACTGGATATATGTCCATTTTCAGTAGAGGCCCGGGGAGAAAAGCTCCAAGCATAAGCAGTGACAAAGAATACAATATATAGTAATAGTCAAGTGAATTACAGTACATTGGCAACATTGGTCAGAACAAAATTGTAACTGGAAGTGACCAATGTTTAGCAGTATCACTGGCTTAAGAGGTAATGTACTTATCTTTAAAGTTAAAGGTGTCTCTGGTTTCTATTCCTGCATCAGGGAGTTTATTTATTTTAATAATAAAAAAAGAAGGAAATTATCAAGTGTGGAAATTTAGAATTAGGGAATATAAATACAAGTGCGTGTAGGAGAGGAAATGTTAAAACAGACATTGCTTATTTCTTAGTTGTGAAAAGTCTATACAAAGTCACAGAAGAAGCAATAGAAACAGGATTTCCTGATTGCGTGGAAATATGGATAGAAACTGAAGAAAATAAAGAATACATACAACTGGAAAAGAATTTAAAAGAATAAATAAGAAAGTGTAGAATGAAAAAGGAAAATATAATATAATGAAACTATGGAAGGACCATATATCTATGAGAGTTTTATAATAATTAGACAGAATGGTGGATGGCATTTAAAGAGAAATTTAAAATATTTACTACTGGGAAAGTAGAATAAGGCAAAACAAAAACATGGAAATGCAGAACAAGATATTAGAAAACTGAGAAAGCATATTATAGAAAAGAAAGAGATATATAAAGGAAATCACAAAAAAAATAAGGGATTGTTGTATAAACAATGACATTTTCTGCAAGGAAAACAAGAAGTATTTCCCTATTTAGGTAAAATGGTAAAGACGAAAGTGGCATAATTACAGAAATGAGAAATATAAAGTGGAAAAACAAAAGGAAATACTATGGAAATTGTAGTACCGTATCTTAAATGAGATAGATTAGGAAAAGAGAGAAGAAAAACGAAAATCACTGAAACGCTAAAGCAATTCACAAAAGAAATAAAGATGTGGACAAACAGACTACTTTAACCAAATTTGTTATGGTGATAAAGAATATAGATCATAATTCTGCAGCGGATTCAGATGGTACAGGTTATTTAATGCTTAGGACCATGGACCAGTAGTAAAAGGAAATCTAAATGGTTCCCATTCACATTGCCGAAAGTACAGTTCTCCAAACTACATTTTGCCTGGACCATAACTCTGAATTTACACTTCTCCGAAATGGCACTTTGCGATCGCACTGCAGTATGTATGAACAAATATATTGTTGTCACTGTAGTGAGATCTCAGAGTTAGTATATATAATTAGCAGGGGGTGTGCGGGGTGCAAAGTTTAGAGAAAATTAGTTAATGTGGTTTAATTCTTTTCCGTTTTGGCAAAATGCCATTTCAGAGAAGTGTAAATTCGGAGTTATGATCTCAGCAAAGTGTGGTTCGGAGAACTGTACTTTCAGGAATGTGATAAAACAGAAAATACAGTCCAAACCAAGAAACATCCAAAAAATGCTCACTCCGGATAAAAAACAAAACCACTTTTATTTATTCCACTTTGTCACTAGATGTGCGAGTGCTTTCGTCCCAGTTTTAATTTTAACAGCAACTAAAACTGGGACAAAAGTGCTCACACATCCAATGACAAAGTAGAATAAATAAAAGTGGTTTTGTTTTTTTATCCGGAGTGGTCATTTTCTGGATGTTTTGGCAATGTGAATGTGATCCATCCAAATATGTATACTTAATGAACAGGTAAAAAATGGTATTTGTTATACAGAAATATGCAGTGGAATCATTTGATTTATTTGGAAGAAAGGAGAGAAAGATGAAATGAGTAATTGCAGACCAAGTGTGTGAAATAATACTGACTATAAGATATTTATGAAAATAATACAAAAAAGATTGGAGAATACATCAGATACGGTATTAGAAAAATGAAGTTATGTCTTACCATAACGTTCCATCTGAGTTGTAGATTTTCTTCCAGTCATCACGGATGGGTTCGGTTCCAAGCCCTCGGAACTGAGTCGGCCTTATACCAAGCTTGCATGCATCAAAAACCTTTGAGCTAAGCTGCTACCCACAATACCCTTTGCTCAGTTAACTCAGATCGAGTTTGCATGCAACATATAGAAGAATAAATAAGTCAGAGGCCATCTCTGCGCAGAAACCCTAATAAACCACAAAGACCCAGATGATCCGCCAGGAACCTTAGAAGGGGGACGGTAGGAGGGTGTGATGACTGGAAGAAGATCAGCAACTCAGATGGAACATTATGGTAAGGCATAACTTCTTTATCTGAAGTTGTTAATCTTCTTCCTATTCATCACTGATGGGACCGAGTCCCCAGCTACTTGGAGAACCTGGGTAGCCCTTATGGAAGAACAATCCTGAGAATCACTGACCCAAAGGCCACTCTTCCCCTGGACAGCAGATACAATTTCTAATGCTTGATAAAAGTATGGGGCTTAGCCCAAATGGCAGCTGCACAAATGTCATACATGGAGGCCCTAGAGTGGAAGGCAACAGATGCTGCAATAGCCCTAGTTGAGTGAGCTTTGATTTGGCCAGGCTTAGATCCCTCTGTAAGTGAATATGTGAAGGCAAAGCAATCCCTGAGCCATTTAGACACAGTAACTTTCAATACTGCGCCTCCCATTCTAGGACCCGCAAAGAAAATGAAAAGCTGGTCTGACTTGCGAAAGGATTTAGTTCTGTCCAGATAGAAACATAATTGTCTATGAATATCCAAGGAATGTAGGCAGTATTCTCCCTTGTTCACAGGTTCATAGATTAGCACTAAGCTAACTGCCCTTGTGAGCTATTTTAAGCCTAGCTAATTGTCCCTTGTGAAACTCAAACCCTGCACCTTGTGTTTGTAAGGCAAACACCTTAACCATTAGGCCACCTTCCCAACCCCTTTTTGTGCATAATTGATCGAGTTTCCTTAGTTAGCCAGGGGGCCTAGTTGCCTTATGGATTTTTTTAAAACTTTCCATTCTCTCTTAATTTCCTTCTTTTTCCTCTTATACATATTTTCCACATGCTGTACCACAATACTTTACCGCTCCTTTTACATTTTTCATTTCCCTCATTATACTAATATCCTCCTTCACTAATTTAGCCAAATATTTAGATACTCTTCTCTTCTCCCTTGTAAATAATATCGCAGCGTAAACAGTAATACTTTAATTTTGCTTGATTTCTTTTATTTATTTATTTTTCCATATAATTGTCTAAAACAATTATTTATATTTCCCATAGTTTACTTCTTCCTTTCTTACATCACCCTACCATTGGCAAAACACTTTTATACATCTATTTACATTCACTCCACCATTCAGACCATTTTTTATAGAAGTCATTCATGGTTTATGATTCTTTAATAACTGCAACACCTTCCACTCTCCAGTTCCATCCCATACATATTTTATTCTTTTTATTCCCTTTCCTATCTTAATACACTGTTTTTTTCATCACCATGATCCATAATACTGAATGATCTGCAACCCCATCACACCTCTATCATCATCTGCTATCCCCAAGCCTTCCAAAAATACGAAATAATCAATTTCAAATCCAAGTGCCCTCTTCTGTAAGTCCATTCATTTTTTGTGCACACAATTAATTTACCACAGTTTATCAATTCTTGTATTTTTACATCTTTTCATGTCTTATTACATTTTCTTCTTAAATCACACTTAAAGTTCCCTGTTAACTATAATGTTCATGTTAACCACCACATCGACTAATACCTGATCAGATCCCCCCTTTCCTTGCTAGTTATATGTATGCAAATAATGTTATAATTCTATAGAACACTCTCTCTCCATTCACATCCACAACAATTAACCTTCCCATCCTTACCAGAAGTACATCTAGCATTTCACTGTCTTTATACAACACAGCCACTCCAGAACAATGTGCATTTCCTAAGTTCCATATCATATTTCCACCCCACATTTTTTTTCTGTTTGCAGTCTTTCGTCATTTGTCAGTAATCTTACATCCTCTAATTGAATAATATCCTCATCACATTAAGCACACCATTCCAGTATCTCTATCCTTCTTACAGTGTGAATAATACTGTTCAAAGTTATTGAAAGTAGTCTAAAATTGTTGCTTTCCCTTATTTTCAAATTAAGGGGAAATGTTTTTAAATGTTCATTTTCTTATGGCTACTCTTTCCCCAATTTAATATTTCCCCTGGTTCTGGTTTCTGGAGCATTTCTCCCCGGGCCTCTGCTGAAAACAGGATCTGTGGAACCTAGTCGGACTTTCCCGGTCAACAAATGTTAAATAAAAATAAAAAAAATAATAAAATGTTCAAATAATCAGCAATTCTCATAATCAGACGTATCACTGGCTAGCACTTCGTTATTTTTCTCCTCCATATGTTTTTTCTTCTTTTGCAGTTTCTTCTTCACCTAGTCCACTCTCTACCCAAGCCTCTTGTTGTCTTTTCTAATGATGTTTTCTTCCCTTACCAATTATTTTTATTATTTACTGTTTGCCCTTGACAATCCATTCAAAAGTTTCCTTTTTTACAAACTTGTATTCAGGCAAACACCTTAGTTGTACGTCCCTTTCTCCCACACTGGTTATACTGCAACTTGTCACAATCATAAATTAAATGATAAAAATTCCCCATAAAAGAAACATGACCTAGGTTGGCCAACATATCTTAATGTTCCTCTATGATGAGCTACAAAAATGATACTTGGCAAGTGTTTCACCATATTTATTTTTTCATACTTAAAAATAGCATCCAATCTCCACTCTCCATTCCATGGGTCTCTCATCACTAACTTTCACAATGTTATCAGTAGCTTCATAAAACCCCTGCATACATTTTAACACCATCTTCTTCTATTTCATCAGTTCTGTACTGTAAAATAACATTTTTTAACATTTGTTACTACCAAAAAACAAATAATTGTTGCAAAGTTAAATGCCCTCCTTTTTTGTTGCACAGTTCTAGAAATTTCTTTAGCAGTTCCCTCAGTTTCATATAACTCACAAAAATTCTGTGTTCTAATATGTATAAAAGTCAACAATTATTGCGCTTTAAAACCCAGAACAATTTTCAAATTTTCCCATACGTATCTGTCTATTATAGTGTTAATTTTTGTTCTTATCCTTGCATCTCGCCGTCTGTTCTTTTAAAAAAAACAGTTTTACTTGCAGTTTGTTGCTGCTTTTATTTTTTGCCTGCTGTCACTGCTGCATATGTTTTAGTTACTGGATTATGTACTGTGATAAAACCAAAAACTTTCTCCGTTTGTTGCTGCTTTCCTCTTTTATTTTCTGTCACTGCTCTATAAGTTCTTATCTCTGCATTATTTGTGTCACATCACCCGATTCCTTTTCCACATTACCATCCTCAGCACTTTTGAAACAATTATCTGCCATTTCACCCCATGAAACAGCAGAACTGTCACCTGGATCATCTTCCCTCAATTATTTTTAATGGAACATCATCTACAAGCCCTCCTGACACCAGTTATGTTATCTGCTCCACTTCAACAGACGTGCTTACTTCCTTCTCCATGGAGATAGATGAACACAGCTGATTCATAACATCCGCCATACGAGAATCTTTGTGTACGTTCTGAAGCGCCACATCTAACAAAATTTACTCTCATTTTCAACCTCTAAACTCTCCACAGCTTGTTTCCTCTCTTCCATGCTGCTACTTCCCTTTGTCCTTTTCCTTGCTGCCGTAGGGCCCTCTGGCACCATATAGCAGCCTCAAATAATTGCAGAAGTTCTCTGATGTCCTGACCAAATTTCACCTTGTAGTATAAATACCACCTTTGTCTCTCCTGAAAAAAGGGCTCTAATGTAACAGGACTGACCAAGTCAACACAAGATAAATAAAGAGGAATTTGGGAAGAACACAGGGAGCTCAATGGACTGGTTAATCGAAAAATCAGAAATCACTTTGGGGAGAAAGGATGGGTTAGTACGAAGTGATACTCTGTCCTTATGAAAGATCAGATACGTGCTCTTTATACATAATGCTTGTAATTCAGAAATTTGTCGAACAGTTCAGCCAGATAATGAAGAATACTGGCTATGAGGGCTGAGAACGGGTCTATTTTCTGATTACGTGACCAAATAGAGAATCTTTTCCATTTGTCCCTGTAAAGTTTCCTGGTGGATGGTTTATGAAAGGGTTTCCTGCCTGGCAACTAACGGAAATGGAGAAACCAAGCTGTCAGCTTGAGAGTGGACAGATTCGGGGGAGTCAGCCCTTGTGGGTGAGATATGAGGTCCTGACGAGTGTCTAGGATCCAAGGAGGTTGTAATAGAGGGTGTCGAAGGAAGGGAAACCACACTTGACGAGGCCAGAACGGGGCAATGAGGATCACTCTGCTTCTCAACCGAATAGCTTTCCTTAGAACAAGGGGGATCAGAGGATAAGCATAAGAGAGACCCGTGGGCTAATCGTGAGTCAAAGTGTCTCTCGGTGACTCCCCAAGAGGGGGAAAGAGGGCAAAGTAGCTGCTGCCTTTTGTGTTTGAGGGAGAGACGAAAAGTTCGCAGCATGGCTGGCCCCAATGGCTGAAGATTTCTGCCGCCACACTCGGGTTGAGAGACCACACGTGAGGATGAAGAATGCATCTGCTCAGCCTGTCCACAATCACGATGAAGCTCCCCAGGATATGCGTTGCGATCAGAAAGTGGTTGGAAGCTATCACCCACTGCCAGATTCTCATGGCTTCACGACATAGGGGGTAAGATTTGGTCCCTCCCTGTTTGTTTATGTACCAGACCATGGACATGTTGTCTGACTGGACAGCAATCATTCCAGATGGAAGGAGCATATGAAAAGTTTGCAACACCAACAGCACCGCTCTTAACTTCAGGACACTGATATGCAAGCTGACCTCTACATCGGACCACGTGCCTTGGAGTGACTTTCCCTGAAAGTGGTCCCCCCAACCCATCAGGGAAGCATCCGTGGTCAACGTGGCACTGGGCTGGGGAGACTGGAAGGGGCGACACCAAAGATTTTCGTCCGTACTCATTCACCAGAGGAGATCTAGTTTGCAAGTGTTGGTGATGAGAATCTGTGAGCTCAGGGGGTGAAGATTGGGTATCCACTGCCCTGAAGGAGCCATTGTAGTAATCTCATGTGTAGTCTGGCTAAGGGAACTATAGGGATGGCTGCAGCCATAGATCCCAAGGCTTGGAGAACTTCCCTTGCAGACACCTTTCTTTCAAGTATCACTTGAACTTGTGCCCTTAGTCCATGAAGCCTGTGGAGAGGAAGTGAGATCAGGCTTGACTGGGTGTTGAATACTGCCCCTGTGAATTCCATTTGTTGTGAGGGCTGAAGGTTGGATTTCTCCCAATGTATGGTGATGCCTAGTGACTTCACTAGAGCCAGGGTGTAGCGGAGGGCCCTGACCAGAAGACGCTTGGTGGGGGTGGAGAGGAGCCAATCATCTAGGTAAGGAAACACCTGGAATCCCTGAAGTGTCAGATGAGCTGTTACCACTGCAAGGCATTTCGTGAACACTCTTTGGGCCATCGAGTGACCGAAAGGCAGGGCTCTGAATTGGTAGTGATTGGCTCCCAACCAGAAGCGAAGGAGGCTCCTGGAGCACTTGTCCATCTTGATATGGTAATACGCATCCCAGAGATCTAATGAGCACATCCACACACCCTCCCGAAGAAAGGGGAGGATGGTTTGAATCATGACCATGCGGAATTTGGTCTGAACTACCGATTTGTTTAGTTGGCTGAGATCCAGAATGGGCCTCCAGTCCCCTGTTTTCTTTGGCACCAAAAAGAATCTTGAGTAGAACCCTGATCTGCACTGATCTGAGGGGACCTGTTGGATGGCTCGTTTTTGACATAGCTTTCGTATTTCGGAAGCTGTCTCCTCCCTTTGACTGGAGAAACATTGGGAAAGGATTTCGGAAGTCCTGGATAAGATATTAAGGGAGTATGGTAGCCTCTGGTAATGATTCTCTGTATCCACTGATCATTTGTATTGGAGAACCAGGCAGCTTGGTGCAGAGAAAAATGCTCCCTGACTGCTTCCAGAGAAAAGCAATCGGGCAGTGCCTCAGGAGTGCTGATACGATCTACCTGAGAAGGAATCTCTGGAGCCCTGGTTCCAGGGACCCCTCTGCTCCGAAAGGGACGTCTTTCATTATAGGAACCTCCTCTGCCTCTGGAGGAGTCCTCAACACATGCGTCTCGGAAAGGACCTTGAGACTTCTTGTGCCACATCTTCCCGCTCCTCTGATTCCTGGAGAAGGAACGCTGAGGTTTGGAAAAGCATAGGCCAATGGCAGACAAGGTCTTCCCATCTTACTCGCACCTCGCTAATGTATCCTTGACCTTAGCACTGAACAGAGCTGATGGCTCCATAGGGGCATTTAGAAAGGAAGACTTGAAGGAGTCCACGAGATCACAAATACGCATCCAGGCGTGGTGCCTCATGACTCCGCCTGCACCCACAGCTCTAGCTGCTCCTTTGATGGCATGCGACAGCAACCTCGTGGATGAATTAGATATTGATTCTAGGGTAGCAAGTTGGAAAGCAACGGTATCTCATGCTCCATCCGATATTTGGCCCACAAGGGTTCCGGATAGTTGGGAGATAAGATCTCTCTGGAGCCTCGTAAAATGTGCCAAAAAGTTCAGAGACCTAACTGCAAAGGTTGCTGATGCAAAGACTCACTTCCCTAACCTGTCTACTGCCCGGCATTCTCTGTTGAGTGGGCGAACAGCAGGACTCTCTTCTGCAAGGTCCTTTTTCGTGGCTGCCGCCACCACCATAGCATCTACTGGCAAACCTCTAGACCAATGGGGTTGATCCTCTGGAGGGGACAGTACCTTGTCAGATCTCCTGGGGATGGCCTCAACAGAGTCAGGGTTCTTCCCTCTTCATCACCTGGAAAGTGGGCCCACCAGAAGAGGAGTGGGAGCCTAGAACTGAAGAAGACAAAATCGGAACCGGGGTCACACCCCACTCCAGACGGTCCACCCCCTGGGGAAGGAGCCTCAAAAGGACTCGGAGCAGTAGTCACCCTCGGATCCGAAGTCGGGACCAACAATACCGTCAAAACCCAGACCAGAACCGGAGGTTCCACCCCCCCAGGCATGAGACTGAGGAAGGGTGGGTTCAGACAGAACTGACACCCAAAGGGGTCTCGTGGCCTCAGGCAGTGTCATTGTCGGTGCCAAGGAAGGGAGTCTTCTAGAAAAAGTTGGATAAATGAGCCTTGGAACCGAGGGATCCAAGGAAGGAGAGTAAGTAGGGGTTGCTGGAGTAATAGACCCAAAGCCTGGAGTGGGATAGGGCCTAGGCGGATTTGAAATTCCCCTGGCGGTCAGCAGCTGGTCAAAAAGGTGCACCACATCCAATTCGGAAAGGCTCCTGTTGGATCTTACTGATGCCCCTGAGGGGGAATCAGGCCGGTCCAAAAAGGGGCTGCAGGCTTGTCTGGCAAATGGGTCCACAGTTGACGAGTATTGGGTCCGTGGTGTATCACAGAACGGCACAGACGATTCTAATTTTGAAACTGGAAAAAACGGTATGGTTGGAGCCATGAACGGGCGCGAAGCCGAGATTACAACAGGGGTGGATGACAAAAACGGTTCTGAGGTACTTGTCGGAACCGATATCGGAGCAGAAATGGGCGATGTCGGTGCCGAGAAAGAAACAGATAAGCTGATCGGAACCGAGGCAGTAGATGGCACCATAGGCATGGGTGCCAGGGTAGGTGCCGACAAGGCAACCTCGGTAAGCTTCGCTGGAGCTGAGCTTGGAGCTGATGTAGTAGTCGGAACCGAGGAGGCAGAATGGTGTTCTGAGGAGGACTTATGGGCCTTGTGTTTATGACTTTTACCTCTGTCACCGGCCAGTGAAGTGTGGTCCGAGCGAGGACGTTTCTTGTCCACAGAAGGAGGGGATGAGACCTCTGTCTCAGAAATAGCCTCTGAAAAAGGCGAAGTAAGTAGGCCCTTCAAAATCAGCTTGTTATGACGTTCATTCAGCGTACACTGACTGAAGCTAGCAGAAATATCACATGGGGGTTTCGCCGACAAATGCAGAACCCCCAAACAGTCCACACACTCTTCATGGAGGTCACTATTTGGCAGTTTACCACTGCAAGAAGAGCAGTGTTTAAACCCCGTAGTTCCCTTCTTTTCGGACATCCCAGTACACACACTCACGCAAAAGGGAAAGAGCGAGGAAAGTGGAGGAAATGAAGACGAGAGAAAGTAAATACCAACAACAGTAACAAGATACCACAAGGGTAGAAAGTTAGAAATACCAAGAAAATACCAACAATGGTAAGAAAGAGATATCTGTGGGTAGAGCTGAAACAATATAGATATCAAGAACAAACTATAAACAGGAAAAAAACGTTTACAAAATTTGTAAATATATCAGAAAAATCACTTAGCTGGAGAGCTCGGTGAAACGCTGCTATATGGCTGTGCGGCAAATGAGATCTGGGGTAACTGAGCAAAGGGCATTGTGGGTAGCAGCTCTGAGGGCTCGGAACCGAATCCATCAGTGATGAATAGGAAGAGGATTAACAATTTTAGATATAATATTTATAGAGTTAAAGGAACAGGATGCCAGGAGGCATCAATGATTGCTGGAGAAATGATAGATGATGTTAAAAAAGAAAGTAAAGAAGCAGGATTACTGGGTAAGAGATATAAATAAAGCATTTGATACAATAGATCATGACATGTTATGGAACATAAAGGAAGGATATGATTTCAGTAAACAAATTCAGAAAGTGATTAGATCAGTATATAGGAATAGCAAAGTAAGAATTTTGATAAATGGTTAGTTAGGTGAAGAGACAGAGGTGAATATGGGTTTAAAACAAGGATGCCTGATGAGCAGCATTTTAATTGTAATAGTAATTAACTAGCTAGTAAAAATATATAAATAAATAAGAAAACGAAAAAAGCACAGCACACACAGAATAATGGTATAGAATATCCTGCGATCTTATGATATGCCTGTGATATTATTCTTATGACCAACGACAGTAAAATGATGGAAAAAGTGGTTTTATGTGTAAATAATAGGTTACAAGGAAAAGGGATGTCAATAAATGGAGAAAAAAGTTAGGGATTTGGATAAGAAGAGAAGTTAAAAGAAATTCCAGTTTGGAATAAATTGAATATTGGTATTACGAATAAAATTTGGTGCAGTGAATGTTATTAGGGAGCAATGGGTGAAACTTTTACAAGAACTAAAAGGAATTAGTACTACATGGAGTAGACCGAGATTATCTTTTAGGAAAAAAGTACATTTGATTAATTCCATACAGATTAGAAAAACAGCATGAGGGTACATGACACCAAGAGATTTGGGAAACAGTCTATCGAACTGATGTTTAGATTCATTTGGGAATCTAGATTAAGCCCAGTAAAAAAGAGGAGAATTATATATGGATAAAGATGATGGGGGGGCTGGGTCTGTTGAACCCTACAGTATGTGGGGAATCAATGAATTTATATAATTGTGTTAAGATGGATAAATGGAAACGAAAGTGAATTTGCAGTAAGACTATTTAAGACAAACTATGAAAGAGAATGGAATCTAATTCAATTGAATAAGAGGGAGAAGGATTGAAGAAATGAAGAAATAAAAATGTATCAAGTCAAAATAACAATATGGAAGTATACAGGAAGTAGAAGAAAACAGGAAATTGTGCTACAAAAACATAATGATGGAAAATTACTATTGAATCCATGAGAAGAACATTTGTCAGAAGAAAAAATAAAAGCAATAAAACAAAGAAATAAATGGTGTATGAAGAATGTGGCATGTCAATATTTTATGGAGGTTACAAATTAATAGCTTGCCAGTAAAAGGAAATATGTCTTATAAAAAAAATATGGGATTATAAACTGATACATATGGATATAACAGAATATGGATTTTATGAGAAATGTAGTAAGTTTGTTTGTTTGTGTCTTTCATCTTTTCCCGGTTAGGGGTCGCCACAGCGGAACTCCGGTCCACTAATGATTAGCAGTAGAGTTTTACATGCTGGCTTGCCGGGCCTAACGCACAACCTTCAGCGAAGGAACACCCATTCACGCATGTCGCCACACAGAAGACACTCTGAGAATCGAACGGGCAACGTCTGTGAGGCGACAACGCTACCGCAGCACCACCACCGCAGTCTATGAGAAATGTAGTAAGTAATACTACATGAGAAATGTAGTAAGGAATATGTTAAAATGTTGGATAAGCAATTGTATTGAACTGTATGGATAATATGGAATGAAATATTGAATGAGATTATGTTTAACGGAAATTGTATGACAACATAATACGGAAAATTAAGTGGTGGTTGTGGAAAAAGGACCAGGGGTCAATACAAATGTGAAACAAAAAGTTGAAATTGATGAAGGAATGTAGATCTAGTGTAAATTTATGTAAATATGTAAAATCCCCCTACTCTTTTTGATAATTGCAGTGGGGATTTTTTATACCCACTTAAGCTACCACCAACTCTGGCAGAAGGAGCCCTGGTTAAACATCTCATCTGAAAGACAGCGCACTCAGCATCTCTCTTATGCTACACTGCAGCGCCTGTATTAGAAAATGAATCCAATTAACTGGTATGAAAACTAAACCAATATCCTTTTGCGCCAAAGGAGAATGTGCTACCTATTGAGCTACTACTAGAATAATTTATACTTGTTGTGAATCAACATAAAATTGTTCTGAAATATCTTGGGTAAGATACTGGGTGTTTCCAGGTGGTTCTGGGAATTCTTGAATAATAATTCGCAGTGTATTGCACTGCTGATTTTTACCACTGATTTTCAAAAGACAGTTATAAAAACTTTTGTTTTTATTCTCAGTTTAGATGATAGTGTGAATCCATAAGTTCATAGGTTCATACTAGGCTATCTGTCCTAGGGCATTTATAAGCCTAGCCAGAGTGTGTTTGGCTTTCGCCACCCATTTTAAATTAATTTTGCTATGCCCTTTTTCGAGGTTAGTATATTGTGCCTCTGTCTAACAGTAACACAGAAGTGATACCCGGGGTAAACCTACGATCCCCCATCCACTCATCAAGATTCCTCTTGAAGAGAGTCAATGAGGGACTCTGCCTAACCTGGACTGGGATTTTATTCCAGAGTGAAGGGAGCCTCTGGGTTATGAATCTGTCCCTCCAGCATATCCTATTTATTTCAGTGCTGAGGTTCAAGTCTCTCGAGCGCGTAGCTCGATGGGATTTGGATTTTCTAAGGTGCAGCATGTCCATTGATTCCGGGTTGGACATGGCTTTATACGTCAGGCACAAATCGCCTCTGAGCAGGCGGTATGCCACTGAGTAGAGCTGGAGTTTCTTTAACCAGGCAGCATATGGCATCTGTTTGAGCCCTTTGATCCTCTTGGTGAGGTACTTTTGGGGTCTTTCCAGTTGCTGCAGGTGTCTGGTAAGGTACATCCCAAAAGGGGCATTGTACTCAATTATGGGCCTGATGAGGGATGAGTAAAGAGGCACGATGACCTCCACTGATCTAGATGTGAATCCCTTCATGATTAGGTGGGCTATATAAAATGTTTTTCTAACCACTTTGACCACATGGTTGTCAAATGACAGATTGCTATCAACTTGGGTCCCCAGGTCCCTAATTATGTCTTCCGTACTTAATGGATTACCACCTATGTGGTAATTTGTGGGCACTTTGTTTTTGCCAAAGGGTATGACTATACACTTTTTGGCATTTAACTTGAGGCCATGGCTCTGGCACCAGTTGTCTGTTTCTATGAAGCCCTTTTGGAGAACGCTTGTGTCGGCTGGAGAGTCGATTATGGCACCCAGTTTGCAGTCATCTGCGAACTTGGTCAGCCACAGTCCTTCCGTGTTGGCCTGTACCTCCGAGAAATATATACCGAATAAGAGAGGTCCCAAGACTGAGCCACTTGTAACTGGTTTGGAGTCTGACATGGCTCCAGCAATTCTAACCATGTGGGTTCTGTCCTTGAGCCAGTTTGCAACCCATCTAGTGACATAGGGGTTTATATTTAAGCTGGTGAGCTTATCTATAATGTCCGAGTGGGGTATTGTATCGAAGGCTTTTGCGAGGTCCAAGCAGGCTAGGCTGTGTGGACCACCTTCCCCTCATCAATGGCCTTGGTGACTGTTTCAAAGAAATCGACCAGGTTTAAGAGGCAGGATCTGCCCTTAACAAAGCCAAAAGTACAGTTTTGTACCTACCATAAATGTAGATGTTCGAGGATCTACATTGCTGCAGTCATGACCTGTGGGTAGTCCGCTGTCCTCGGTCGGCCCGAATACCAAAGGGCTAGGCTGGCGTCGGTCATTGTCGCTTAGAGATGACGTCAGTACGCAGTAGTACTTAAGCGCATGACCGACGGCATATCCTCAGTCTTTCTTGCCCCAGATGTCAGAAGGCCTAAAAGGAAAGGCCAAAGCCAAAAATAGGAAAAGCCCAACAACCCCCAGTGTGTAAGTAAAGAATATCTCCAAACTAAACCCAGCAACCCCAACCTATAGAGGGGAAGGAGGGAGGGAAAAATGGACTGCAGCAATGTAGATCCTCGAACATCTACATTTATGGTAGGTACAAAACTGTACTATGTTCTTCGTCTCACATTGCTGCAGTCATGACCTGTGGGTAGAATCCCAAAGCAAAGGAAAAGGGAGGCTGGCAAATCACAAAGAATTAGGGGCTGCTAACATGCCCTGTAAAACTGCAGTGGCAAACCCAGCCCTGGACTTGGAATAGAGAGGGAGATGATAATGCTTAGTGAAAGTGTGTACAGAACTCCAAGTAGCTGCTTCCAAAATATCCTTAGTAGCCACACCCCTCAAAAAAGCAGTAGACGTGGCAGTAGCCCTAGTAGAATGAGGCCTGATCCCAGCAGGGACATCCTTCCCATGATGAGAATAACAAAAGGCAATACAATGACCAATCCACTTTGAAATAGTCTGCTTAGAAACAGCTTTCCCCTGCGAACTCAAAGCAAAAGAAACAAGTAACTGTTGAGTCTGTCTGAACTCCTTAGTTCTGTTCAAGTAGTAATGTAACTGCCTATGGATATCCAAAGAATGCAAGACTTTTTCCCCCTTATTTTGGGGATCAGCATAAAAAGTAGGCAAATGAATAGACTGATTCAAGGCCACACTAGAAATCACTTTAGCCATAAAAGTAGGGTTAGTCCGCAAAGAAACTCTATTCTTATGAAATATCAAAAAAGGTTCTACTGCCATGAGAGCCTGTAATTCAGATACCCTCCTGGCAGAAGTAATGGCCAACAAAAAAGCAGTCTTCCAAGACAAAAACTTCAGTTCAGACGTAGCTGCAGGTTCAAAAGGAGGTAAAGTAAGTTTCTCCAAAACAAAATTGAGATCCCAGGAAGGAGTAGGAGCTCTACGTGGGGGTCTTATATTCTTTGCCCCTCTAAGAAATTGTTTGAACAAAGGATGGGAAAATAAAGGAGGGTCACACTCATAGTGAGCAGAAATGGCTGCAGCATGAACCTTCACAGAAGAGAATGACAAACCCTTGTCCAGTAATTCAGTAAGATACTGTAGTGCAAAACTCAAATTAGGCACTGAAACATCAAAACCCTTTGCAGTGCTCCAAAGAAAAAATCTCTTCCATTTATCAGCATAAACTTTTCTAGTGCTAGGCCGCCTAGCTTCCAAAATGACATCTAAAACCTGTTGAGGAAGCTGAGACCCCACCAGCTCCATCACAGAATACGCCATGCTGTCAGATGGAGGGACTGCACCTGAACATTGAGAAAATGATTGTTTGACTGGGACAACAAATGAGGAACCTGTGGTAGAGGCCAAGGAGGTTCCTGGATTAAACTCCTCAGCAGAGGATACCAATGTTGACGTGGCCAGTCTGGTGCTATTAGAATCATGCAAGGCTTGTCCCGTCTGACTTTCAAGAGTACCTTGTGGAGTAGAGGCAGAGGAGGAAAAGCATAAACGTGAAGGTTGTTCCAACTGAAAGACAGAGCATCCACTTTCCAAGCATCTGGGTGGAACATCTTTGTGCAAAATTTTGGAAGTTGAAAATTCAGTGGGGAAGCGAATAGATCTGTCTGGAGTTCCCCAAGCCACAGTCAATTGTTTGAAAATCTGAGGATCCAGTTTCCACTCGTGGGGATCCACCATTTGTCTGCTCAAAATATCTGCTAGGGAGTTCTGTGCTCCTGGCAGAAACCTTGCTTGAAGATTGATTCACAAACCCAGAGCAGTCTCCCATAAAATCATTGCTTGCCTGCAAAGAGGGTAGGAATGGGTTCCCCCCTGCTTGTTGATGTACCACATGACTGTTGTGTTGTCTGTTTGTATCAACACCTGTCCTGGCTGAAGGAGTTCCTTGAATGCCATCAAAGCAAATTGAACTGCTAACATCTCCTTCATGTTGATATGCAAATGTAGTAGTTTGGGAGGCCACATGTCTTGTATCCATTTTCCATTGAAGTGTGCTCCCCAAGCCAAGTCCGAGGCATCCGTCGTTAAGATCTGACTCGCCTCTGGTCTGGACACAGAGAATCCCTTGTTTAGGTGACATTCCTGAGCCCACCAAAGTAATTCTTTCTGGATGCAAGGAATAATCCGAATGACAGTGTCCAAACTGTGGCGGTGTTGAGCCCACACACTTTTGAGATACCATTGTAGCTTCCTCATATGCAGTTTGGCATTGGGAAGTACTAGAATGCAAGATGCCATGAACCCCAAGGCTTGGAGGACTGTCCTTGCAGTCAGCCTGGACATTACTGATAACTGCTGGAAGTAGAGAGGAAGAGTTCTTTGTTTGTCCGGGGTCAGAAATGCCATCTGAGAGGCTGTATTCAGTCTCACACCCAGAAAGCACATGTCCTGAGAGGGCACTAGACTGGACTTTATTTCGTTCACAGTATACCCTAGGCACCTTAAAACTGTCATTACATAGTGGAGATGCTGTAGTAGTTTGTCTTTGTTTTGAGCAAGAATCAGGCAATCGTCCAAATAAGGATAAATTTGTATTCCTCCCTGTCTGAAGAAAGCAATCACAGGAGCCAGAACTTTTGTGAACACCCTGGGCGCAGTAGATAAGCCAAAGGGCAATGCAGAGAATTGATAATGTGAAGTACCAGCCCTAAATCTCAGGAATCTCCTGCAGCTGGGCTTGATAGGGATGTGAAGATAGGCCTCTTTGAGATCCAGGGTTACCATCCAATGATCTTTGCCTATCATAGGCAAAAGTTGTTGTAATGTTAACATCTTGAACTTTGGAATTTCTAGGTAGGTGTTGAGAGTGGACAAATCCAGAATTGGCCTCCAAGTGTTTCCTTTCTTTGGCACCAGGAATAGACGGGAATAAAATCCTAGGCCTACTTCTGAAGGAGGGACCACCTGAATTGCCTCCATCTGCAAAAGTAAAGAAATCTGTTTCTGAGCCTCCAGCCTTTGCTGAGGAGGCACATCCGGCATGCCTTTGAAAGGAGGGAAAGTGTGAAAATAAAACTTGTAACCTCGATTTATTATATCCAACACCCATTTGTCTTGGGTGATTAAATTCCAGTTTTCTTTGAAAAGTCCCAACTTTCCTCCTAGGGAGGGTCTGGCAGCGGAAGATACAGGTCATTGGGTCTGCTTACGAAAGGGCTGACCCCTGCCCTCACCAGAAGACTGAGCAGGAGAACTCCAAGTCCTAGGTCTGAAGGAACCCTGAGCGTGAGCCCTGCCTCTACCTCGTCTAGACCTGCCCTTAGGCTGATAATCCGAAGAAGGATAAGACCATCCCCTAGCAGGCCAATTCCTACTAAACTTAGGGGGCTGCACCTGCAAAAAATCCTTGACCGTCTGCATAGACTTAGCCTTATCTTCCATCTTTTTCAAAACTGTTTCCACAGGAGAACCAAAAAGAACTTCAGATTGAAGAGGAGCATCCAAAATTCGAGCCTTTACGTGTTCTGACAAATTTTGATCCTTAAGCCAGGCATGCCTACGAATAACTGAACCTGTAGCAGCCACCCTGGATGAAGCCTGAAGAGCATCGAAACCACACTGTAAAGAATGTTTGCCAACTTGATCTGATGCATGAACCAACTCCTGGAGCTCCTTACACTCTATACCCTCAGATAAAGCATCCACCTTAGATTTCAATTGACCCAACAAAAAGTTCTGATACTTCAGCATATGAAATTGGCAATTCAATGCCCTCATAGCTAACGTAAAGGAGGTGTACAGTTTTTTCCCCCCCACCTGTCTAATGCCCTAGAAACTTTATCCAAAGGGACTGGATTTTTAGCCACAGAAGCCTTAACACCCTTAGGTCCCTGAATAATGGTTTCCGGATCAGCCCTAGGACTCTTATACAAGTACTTATGAGCTTCTGGAACTCTGTAATACCTGTCAGGCTTAACAGGGGCCGGAGGCAGAGAATCAGGATTAAGGGAAGATTCAGAAAACACATCCTGAACAACATCTAAGACAGGAGGAATAGCCAAGGGCCTATGTTGTGGCAGAAACAAAAATTCCCTAAGCCTTTTCCGAGACTCTGAAAAATCTTGACCTTCCCACTTGAAATGCTCCCTCATGGTATGCAAAGTTTCAGAAAAGGAAAAATCTTCTGGAGGAGAAGCAGAAGGACAGGAGTCCTCTGCATCCGAATCAGAATAGGAAGGAAAATCCTGAGTTTCTTCAGCTGAGGAATCAGAGTAGTCCGAGGAATGATCCATTCCCTCTACATCTGCCTCCACCCTAAGCCTTTTCTCTGGGGGGGGCATAGAACCCCTTATCAAAGTAATCAAGTCCTCCGCCATTTTCAACATATGTTTTTTAGGAACAGGGGCTGGAGAGCTAGAAGAATGACCAGATCCAACAAGACCAGGTTTGGCCTTAGCATGGCCTTTAGCCACTGAAGTAGAAGGCCTAATAACCTTTTGTAAGGATGGAACTACTGAAACCTGAGAAGCACCCTCGGCCTGTCCTAACTCCTGAGAGGCCAACTCCTGTAAAAGTAAAGGTTCCCCCTGGGATTCAGCCGAACCCTCGGCAGGATCCATAGACTCAACCGGAGGCTCCGAAGAACCGGCGTCCACAACGGACGACTCATCCAGTTTAGATCTCAAAGATTTATCCTTACGCTTCTTAGTGGTAGCGGGCGTCGGAGGATCCGACGGCATGTTATAGTTACACCGCTTACCGAAAACAAGCCTGGCACAGTCTAACCTTCGCTTAATTGTGCGCTTATTAAATCTAGCACAAAAGCGACACCCGACTACGTCGTGCTCAGGCCCTAAGCAAGGAATACAAAGAGAATGATAATCCCTATGAGGTATCTGCTTCTCACAAGAAATGCAATTATTAACTTTTTCTGACATCCGGATAACTGAGGCAAGAAAAAACAAAAATTTCCCCAACGGGGTACTTAGCCCAACTTGGTCGTCGGTCTGAAACTCGGTAAATGAAAATTTCAGAACGCCGAACGGCACTCACAAACTCTGCTTCTGCTTCGGACCACGCGGCAAGAAAGACTGAGGATATGGCGTCGGTCATGCACTTAAGTACCACTGCGTACTGACGTCAGCTCTAAGCGACAATGACCGACGCCAGCCTAGCCCTTTGGTATTCGGGCCGACCGAGGACAGCGGACTACCCACAGGTCATGACTGCAGCAATGTGAGACGAAGAACATCTGGGTAGGATCCAGTGTCTGTAGGTCCCCAAAATCTTAATTTATGAGGTCCATGATGATCCTTTCCATAGCTTTACAGGCCAAGCTAGTCAGGCTTATGGAGCGATAGTTTCCAGGATCCGTTGAGGCACCACCTTTGTGGAGAGGGACCACTGTTGCTGTACGCCACTCTTTGGGTACATATCCTGTGGTAAGGCTGAGATTGAACAGTAGTTTTATGTTTAGGTTTAGCTCTTCTTGGAGTTCATGTAGGACGCAGCCCGGGACACCGTCTGGTCCCATTGATGCTGTGTTTTTACATTTTTCTGATTGCTTAGTCATGTGATATTTTGTTTTTTTCTAATAGGCTTTACAGTTAATTTTCATTCTACTGTATTATTTTCTAAATTTGCAGCTCTACCAGAGCACTTTTTAATTTGAACCCCCCCCCCTTAATATTACGATTTAAATGGTACAAATTATGAGGTTTATTAAACCTTCCAAACAGATCTGTTAAGGACAAAGGGACTTGTCTCAGAGTCCACCAAAGCAACAGCAGCACTGACCTTTGGGTAGCTGCAATTTCAGAAGTCTAGGATTTTTTTTAATTAGATTTAATGTAGCTGGTCTCAATTTTAAAAATGTTAATCTAATGAGATGCTGTGGTCTAACTTTATGAGAGAGGTTAATAATGCCAGACAGTAAGTTTCATACTTAATCACAAAATGCATGTTAATGAAAAACCTGTTATTATAACAACTTAAGAATTAGAGTAATATTTATAAATTGCCCCTGATTTTGGGTCTTCACCTCACCAATATTTTGAACTTATGCAAAATTATTGAGCAAGGAATTTGAGTTCTACACATTCAAACTAATTTTTCCTCTGGTTGGCGTCTTGATCAGTTGTTTCAAACTTCTTTTTTTTAATGAAGTCGATGAATTGTTGCACAGGCTAATTTTTTAGTATTGTAGTTATCTAGCCAATAGTGAGGCAGGTAAATTACACATGATACTGCTGTACTCATTGACTTCAAGATTAAGTTTTTTTTTTTTGCACTCTTTGATCTTGATGTCCGCCAAACATCAGTTCCTCCTTCCCAACTGACCCATTCATTCCCTCATCTCACAGGACAACAGTTCACCAGGAAGGACCATCATTAGTGGTGGTTTCAGGGTTTTTAACTTTTGGCCTTACCTCTCTGCATGCACTCAGGTAAGTAGAGGATGAAGGAAGTGCAATGGGCTGAAAGTGCTGGCCATTCCTCACTTCCACAATGGACATTAAGAACAAGAAGCCCTGCCCCCAGACCTGAAGCAAAGAAAGTCATTAAGCAAACTTGTCCTCAGACCTGAAGCTATGAAAGACCCATAAAGCAGCCCCACCCTGCAATGACAGTGCCAGCAAGCAAACCTGAAGTAATGAAAGTGTTTTACAGCTTCCTCCTGGAAAAATACTTTTGCCTATATACTGTCTGACAGTTGGCGCAAAGGGTTAAGGTTTTCAGCTGTAGTTCTTGCCGTACAGGGTTTGATTCCCTGGAGTCTTCATTCGTCTGCTGGGTGATTGAGTAAGTCACTTGACCAGACACTGCTTCTGGGTTGCTCTTGAAAAGGGACTGCATATCCAGTGGGCTTACCTGGTTAACAAAGGGTTGGCATTATTATTACCCAAGCACATGCAACACTTACTTATAGGTTCTCGAGTAAATACTTGAGTATCTGCCCTTGCAGGCCATTTTAAGCCTAGCCAATTTCCCTAAAATGTGAAAAGCAAACCTTGTACCTTGTACCTGTCAGTTAGCCAACTTAACCATTATGCCAAACATCAACCCTCAAAAAATTGTTCCAAGTCAACAACCAGAGGTCTGAATCAAATCCTGTACCTTGCATATGTGAGGTAAAATCCTTAACTGTTATTCCAACCCTCCTAAATTTTTTAATAAATTCATAGGTAAGTACATAGTTTCATATGTTCATAGGTTGGTACTAGGCTATCAGCCCTAGGGCCTATACAAGCCTAGCCATAACAATTCCCTGGCTATTTCTTCCCACATTATTTACTTTCCTGGACCCCTGTCTAGCAGGGTGACTGACGTGATCCCTGGGGTGAATTTCCTTTCTTCCATCCAATCGTCAAGGTTCCTCTTGAAGAGGTCCAAAGAGGCACTCTGCTTGACATGTATGGGCAACCTATTCCAGAGTCTGGGGAGTCTCTGGGTCAGAAACCTATCCCTCCAGCATGTTTTGTTTATTGTGATGACAAGGTTTAGATCCCTGGAGCGTGTAGCTCTGAGGGATTGGGATTTCTTTAAGTGTAGCATGTCCAACAGCTCTGGGTTTGACATGGCCTTGTATGTTAAGCAGAGATCGCCTCTGAGTAGACGATATGCGACAGAGTATAGCTGGAGTTTTTTAAGGTGGTCAGCGTAGGGCATCTGCTTTAGGCCTGTGATTCTTTTAGTGAGCTATTTCTGAGGCCTTTCCAGTTGTTGCAGATGTCTTGAAAGGTACATTCCAAATGGGGCGTTGTATTCTATAATGGGTCTAATGAGGGATGATACAGTGGGACAATGACCTCCTTTTTTCTGGATGAAAATCCCTTCGTGATGAGGTGTGCCACATAGAAGGATTTCCTGACTGTTGTGGCGATGTGGTTATCGAAGGTGAGACCACTGTCCACCTGTGTCCCTAAGTCTCTTATCACACTTTCTGTGTTTAGTGTACTGCCACCTATATGGTAATTCATGGATACATGTTTTTTCCCAAAGGGGATAACAATACATTTCTTGGCATTGAGCTTGAGACCATGGCTCTGGCACCAAGCATCTGTTTCTGTAAGGCCCTTTTGTAGAGTATCCACATCATTTGGGGATTCAATAATGGCTCCCAGTTTGCAGTCATCTGCAAACTTTGTTAGCCAGAGTCCCTTAGTGTTGACCTGTACTTCAGAGAAGTAGATGCCAAACAAGAGCGCCCCAGGACTGAACCCTGAGGTACTCCACTTGTCACTTGTCTGGAGTTGGATTTGGAGTCGGCTACTTTTACAGTGTGGGTTCTATCAGTAAGCCATTTAGCAACCCATTGGGTGACATAGGGATTAATGCCCAACTTAGTAAGTTTATCTATGATTCCAGAGTGGGGGATGGTGTCAAAGGCCTTGGCAAGGTCTAGATAGGCTGTGGACCACCTTACCCTTATCCATGGCTCTGGAGACTGATTCAAAGAAGTCAATCAGGTTCAGGAGACAAGATCGGCCCTTCACAAACCCAAACTGGGTGGGGTCCAGTGTTTGAAGGTTGCCAATGTCTTTGTTTATAAGTTCCATGATAATATGCTCCATGGCCTTGCAGATAAGGCTTGTCAGACTGATGGGACGGTAGTTTCCGGGATCCAAGGTGGATCCCCCCTTGTGGATTGGGATAACTGTAGCTCTGCGCCACTCAATGGGCACGAAACCTGAGGTGAGGCTATGATTAAACATGACACTTAGGTGAGGTCCCATTCATATTGTAGTTCATGTAGTACACAGCCCGGGATGTCATCTGGTCCCATGGATGCTGTATTCTTGGCTTTAGAGAGTGCGTTTTGTACCTGTGTGGCCATTATTACTGGAATTTGGCAATCTTCCGGTATTGAGATGGGCCATTTAGGGGGTGAGAGGGGGGGTGAAGTTGGCACTGAATTGATCTGCCAGGATATTGGCAATATCCTTCGGATCAGTATATTTAATGTCATTCTGTTTTAGCTCAGAGCAGATCTGAGCATTGCCATTTAGATTATTGACATAGTTATAGAATGCTTTGTGGTTGTCTTTGGAATCTTTGGCAATTTTATTTTCATAACTAGCTTTGGAGGATTTTATGAGGCATCTCAGTTTCTTACTGAGGCTAGTAAGGGAGTTTTTTGCATCCTGGGATTTTCCTCTTTTCTGCAAAAGTTTCTTCCTTTTGTTGTAAAGTTTGTTTATGGCAGGGGACCACCAGATTGGCTTCCTATTTTTGGATGAGAGCATTTTGGTTCTATTTGGGATGGCACGATTCATGCATGAGTGGATGTGCTCGTACAGTGCTTTAGTGTAGGATTCAGCAGTTGAACTTTCAGTTCCCGTCTGCATGGGTGTCATGAAGTTTGTCACTTCTGACTTGAGTAGCATGAAGTTGGCTATAGAGAAGTTTTTTTATGGTGGTTTCTTTACTGGGGGGGTGGGGGTGGGATGTGGATGTTAAGGGTGATTAGCTTATGGTCAGACCTGACTAACGAGGGGGTGACCATAGGTATGGAGCATTGATTTCCCATGTTGGTAATGACCAGGTCTAGGATATTGGAGCCCCTGGTGGGACTATGGATTAGTTGATCCAGGGTGTTGGAATTTATGAATTCCAAGAACTGTTGCGCAAAAGTGTTGGGACATGAGTAGTTTTCCCAGTTAATGGCAGGGTAGTTAAAATCACCCAGTATTAGGGTGTTTGGTTCTATCTTAATATTTTCCAGTATGTTTAGAAAGGTGTAGTGAGAATCTTGGGGTATGGTGGGGGATCTGTAGCAAGCTACAATTTGGATTGCAGTCTTACCTAGTGTTAGTTGCACTTGGAGAATTTCAGACACATTGTGTTGGCCAGCTAGCCTGGTGGTGTGAAATCCTTGGTGAATATTGACACTCCTCCACCTTTAGTGTTTCGGTCCTGGTTTGGTGGCCGAAAAGTGTGGCAAGAGTTGTAGCCTGGTATTGCAGGGGTGCTCTCTGGAGCCTTGAACCAGGTCTCAGTTACTGCACAGATATCGATGTTCTCCATTTTTAGGAGTGCCTCGAGAGAGTGCATTTTGAGGTTTAGACTTCTAGCATTGAGTAGCATTACCTTCAGATTTTGCATGCTTTTACCTGTTACGGTGGTGGTTTTGTCCTTTTAAGTTTGCCTAAAAAAGGCACTATAGGGGTGGCAAGAGCCTTAGCCAGTAACCTGAATCCCAGGGGCGACAGGTGCAGACCATCTCTGGCAAAGCATCGTGGTCTGTCAATCATGTCATCCCAGGCAGACAGATACTGGATCCCCTTTGAATGACACCATAAGCTTAGCCAATTGTTGAAGTCAATCATTTTATCCTTATATTGTGGTATCATTCTGGGCGAAGGCAGGATGCTACTCAGGGCTAGGGTCATACCTGCCTGGGCCACATGATCCGAGAGCTCTTTTCATGTAGTCCAGGGAGGTACGTCTCAAGTCATTCACTCCAACATGGACAATGACAGAGTCATATTTGTACTTGTTGTGGAGTGACTTGAGTGCATTGTTGTGGAGTGACTTGAGTGCATGCATTATGTGGCGGATCCTGGCACCCGACAGGCAGCTGACTGTAATTTTCTCCTTATTCAACCTGGTGAGAGGGACATTAGTGTGCCGAACTATAGAGTCACCTATGACTAAAGTGTTAAGTACATTGTCTTGCCTTAGGGGCTGTTGCTGGGTGGCACACTGGTGTTGTGAACTATGTGACACATTGGTTGTGATTGGTGTTTGTTTGCGTTTCAGCTTCAGAGGTCTTTATTGCTTGGGCAGGTTACAGTTAAGGGCCTCTGCATATGTGGATTTAGTGTTGCTATATGTGGGTGTTGGTGGTGCTGGTTTAGAAGGGCTATGTGTTGCTTGAGGTGTAGTGTGGGTGTTAACCTTCTCCTCTTGACTGTTTAGCACAATCTTGGGTGGAGAGAGCTTTGCTTCCATTTTGGCTATGCAAGTGCATCTCTCACAGGTTGTAGTGTTGGGTGGTAGGACGAGAGGGTTGTCTGTGTACATGAGGCAATTGCTGCATTGCCCCAGTATGCCCAGATTCACCAGGTGGACAGGAGAAATCACCGGAAGCTGACCCTTGGACATGCCTGGTTTGGGGCTTTTTTTTTTCTTTGTAAAGTATAGGAGCTGTTTCCTTAGCAAGGTACTTTGCAATTATAGGCTGTTTAGTGCCTACTATTAATTTTTCCTTGTTAACAAGGAGAGTTCAGTGTTTGTATGAGTTTAAGGCTTCCTAGTGCTTTCCAGCAGGTATTAGAGAAAGTGCTAGTTACATGGATGCTTAAAGGTAAGATTGAAAAGAATGCACTCTGCAGTGTGCACTAGAGAAGTTAGATGTGAAAGTAGGTAACTTGAGTTTTCCCTGTTTAAAAAGTTAAGGTTTAGTGGAGAGTTACTATTTTTAAAACAGCAAGATGGATTGAAAGGGGTGGTCACTTTTGTATTTTGGTACTATGAAATACTGTAGGATGGCCAATAAATTTAAATAATTGAAGGGGTGGGATTTCAAAAATGATGATTTTGTGATTACTCACATAAGCCAGTGAAAGTAGAGAGAAATGAGATATATGGTCAGATTAACATAAGAGGCGGGCAACTAGAAAGACAGTGGTATTTAACAAGACAACTTAAATGGGTGGAAGGGCGTGAAAAAATTCTGCCTGACTCAGAACAGAGAGAGCTGTGGTCTCTTTTGAAGTTTTAATATGCTGTTAAAACAGAATGCAAGCAAAACATAAGGTAAAGAAAACAAACTACAGTATTCAAAATATAGAAAGGCAATACAGTAATACAAAAAATAAAAGCAAACTAACCTTTCCTTCACAGCAAAGTGTAGCAGAGTCTGGAGGAGCCTTTCTGGTAAAGCTCTGAAATGTTTTAGTTTACTCCTTAAATAGAAATTTTAGTTCCTAGCTCCACCCCCTCTGTTAACAAGTGATTAACCTTAAGTGACCTCTTCTGTCTTATGAATGAGTCCTTAATTAATCAGTTCTTATTTCTGCCTGACTCAGAACAGAGAGAGCTGTGGTCTCTTTTGAAGTTTTAATATGCTGTTAAAACAGAATGCAAGCAAAACACAAGGTAAAGAAAACAAACTACAGTATTAAAAATATTGAAAGGCAATACAGTAATACAAAAAATAAAAGCAAACTAACCTTTCCTTCACAGCAAAGTGTAGCAGAGTCTGGATGTACTAGGCTAACTGACTTTTTGGGCCTTTAAGCCTAGCTTATTTTCCTTTCAAAGGTGAAAATCAGACTCAGTACCTCCTGTCTGTGAGGTAAACGCCTTAACCATTATGCCAAACCCCAACACCTTCCTACAGGAGAGGCAAATGGTCCACATGCCTTCAGTCCTTTCCCTCTCTGGCTTTTTCAGTGCTTCAGCCACTATATGAACACAGATTGCCTGGATCAGTCCATTCCTCTGTGCCACACAGCCAGGTCAGATGAAGATTTTTATCTTAATCTTCCTGTTGGTCTACAGGTGTCAGGAAAGGGGTGAGCAACAACCTAGTATACTACAGCCGATGTAAAAGGTACAGTGAATCTAATTCTTTTTCTTGACCTTAATATCATTTAGTTTTACAAAATTATTTTCCTGGCCTTATATGGACACCTCACCACCTTAATCACTAGGACTATCTCCACCTCTCCAGAGTCTCCTCAACCTGATTCCTACTCTCACTACAGATCACAATGTCATCTGCAAACATCATAGTCCACGGGGCCTCCTGTATGATCTCATCTGTCAATCTGTCCATCACCACTGCAAATAAGAAAGGACTCAGAGCTGATCCTTGATGTAATCCCACCTCCACCTTAAACGGATCTGTCACTCCCACTGCAGTCCTCACCACTGTCACACTACCCTCGTACATATCCTGTACAACTCTTACATACTTCTCTGACACTCCCGATTTCCTCATACAGTACCACAACTCTTCTCTAGGCACCCTGTCATATGCTTTCTCGAAGTCTACAAAGACACAATGCAACTCCTTCTGAACTTCTCTGTATTTCTGAGAGCATCATTGACTGGATTCTTACTAATAAGGATCCTAACAACTATACCGCAGGGACCCTTCCCAATGACCTTAGTGACCACCTTATTACCTTTATTATAAAACACAAATGTCCAACTACAAATCCCCCCATAACTAGACTAGTTAGGAACAGCAAGAATTTTGTCCAAGACCAATTTCTTGCTAATCTCAAGGCTTGTAATTGGCACATCCTAAAAACTCTACCTTTAGATGAGAGTGTATCATACTTTAATGACACTTTCCTCAAGATATTTGACTCTCATGCTCCTAAGCGACTTACTAGAACTAAGGAATGTATTGCACCTTGGCTAACAAAAGATACTAAATCTAAAATTAGACTCAGAAATCAGGCCTGGAATAAATGGAGAACCACAAAAACCCCCCTAGATCGCATCAAATTCCTGCAGCTTAGAAATTCAACCAAAGCAGCCGTTATGTCTGATAAAAAACAATATTTCTGTCACCTCCAAGATAAACATCAGTATAATCCTAAAAAATTCTGGGCTGGTCTCAATCACCTCCTTCATCCAGGTAAATCTACCACCCCCACCCCTGAAAAACTCATGGATAAAGATCCAACTGAAATAGCCAACACTTTTAATTCTTTTTTTCTGAGACCATCCAGTCCCTCGCCAGTAAGCTTGCTATTTCTCCCTCGGTTGCAACCTCAACCAAAGATCCAACCCAAACTGCCTTCAACCTACCTCCACCTCCTATATTCGTACCCTTTTGAAAAAACTTAAACCAACCACCCTAGCGGCTGACTTGCTCCCAGCCAAATACTTACAAATAGCATCTGACACCATAGCCTACCCTGTCTCAATCTTGATCAACCGGACCATTTCTGAAGCTTCTATTCCCTCTATTTGGAAAATCTCTTATATCATCCCTCTCCATAAAGGAGGGTCCTCCACTGACACTTCTAACTATAGACCCATAGCAATACTGTCTCCTCTAGCCAAAATTATGGAATGCTGTGTTCACAAGCAACTCATTACCCACCTCACACAAAATAACCTCCTGTCCAACACCCAACACGGCTTTCGCCCCCATCACAGCACAACCACTGCTCTCCTCTCCTTTGTTGACTCAAGTCAACTACAACCGCAATAACAAATTAATATCCTCTGTGCTCTTTCTAGACCTATCGAAAGCCTTCGATATGGTCAACCACCAACAGTTGCTCCACACACTGGAAACCTTTCATCTTAGCAAACCAACCATAAGTTGGTTTAATGCCTACCTCTCTTGCAGAAAACAGGCGGTTCAGTGGCAAAATAGGCTATCAGACCTACTCCCCACTAATATTGGTGTTCCCCAAGGATCTATTCTTGGTCCCCTTCTTTTTTCCATCTTTATAAATGGTCTACACTCTATCATTCCCAAAGCCACCTGCATTCAATATGCAGATGACTCCACCCTGATCTGCTCTGACGTCTCTCTCGCCAAACTCCAAGTCACAACCCAAAACTGCTTTCCCACAGTCAAAAAATGGTTCTTGGAACTAAAACTCCTACTTAACCCAACCAAAACCAAATTACTTCTATTTTTCCCCACTCCAGCTACCGCCCAAGGAATAGAACCTCCTAACACCCACAATCCAACCTTCTATGTGTCCTCCAACAATGGTACCTTAATCTACCCCGTCTCCCACACCAAACTACTAGGGGTGACCATTGACCTCAAACTTAAATTTGATATGCATGTAAACCTAACCATTAAGTCGGTCAACAAAAAACTTGGGTCCATGTATAGAATAAAGACCTTCTTAACCCCGCACACCAAACTAACAATTGCCCAAACCCACCTCCTCTCCACACTCCTTTATGCCTCCCCGATATTCTCCTTCCTTCATAAGAGAGAGCTTAATAAACTTTCTACTACCTATAATCACATAGCCAGATTCATAACTGGAATGCCCTATCGCACCCATCACTGCCTAAATCTAAGGACACTGGAATGGCTAGAACTGCCTAACATTCTCAAACTCAACCAACTCACTGAGGCTTTTAAAATTATCAACCATCCAGATAAAACCCCCTCACTGAACAAAATACTTACCCCCTACTCCAACCTTATGTCCCTCAGGTCTTCCAAAAGTCTACAAGTACTGACCATTAAATCTAACAACTCGGGTGGTGAAGCACTATATGACAATTCCATTGGCAAATCCTGGAATGCCCTCCCAAACAACCTAAGACTTATGTCCTCTCTGCACCAATTTAAAATACACCTCAGAGCACTCCTGAAGTCCCAATGGCTATGCTCCTGCTCTAATCCAGACTAATAGCTAACATCCCTGCCTCACCTAGGCCTCTATAAGCCTCCACCCAACCCAAAAACCTTAAGGGTCCATAACGTAGCCCTGTTAGTCCATCTGTTCAAGTCTGTATCTCTTTTAAATTATATATACAACTACTTGCTTGCTTTATTTTGCCTTTAATTGTCAGTGTATTTACTTGCTTCAGCTTTGTCCTAGTATTTGTTTATGTAACCCTGTTCTTGGAGCTTTTCTCCCCGGGCCTCCACTGAAAATTGACATGTATCCAGTTGGACTAGCCCAGTCAACAAATGTAAAATAAATAAATAAATAAAATAAATTCTCCAGTAACACTCTTAGAGCAAACATTGCATCTGTAGTGCTCTTGCCTGGCATGAAACCATACTGCTGATCACTAATCATCATCTCCCTTCTTAACCTAGCTTCTACTACTCTTTCCCATAACTTCAAGCTGTGACTGATCAGTTTTATCCCTCTGTGGTTACTGCAGCTCTGCACATCACCCTTATTCTTAAAGATAGGTACCAAAACACTTTTTCTCCACTCCTCAGGCATCCTCTGACTTTTCAAAATTTCATTAAACAATCTAGTTAAACATTCCACTGCCATTTTTCCTAAGCACCTCCAGGCTTTCATTGGGATGTCATCTGGGCCAACAGCCTTTCCATTCTTCATCCTCTTCATAGCTGTCCTTACTTCCTCCTTGCTAATCTGCTTCACTTCCTGATTCACTATCCACACATCATGCAACCTTCTCTCTCTCTCATTCTCTTCATTCATCAGCCTCTCAAAATACTCTTTCCATCTACTCAACACACTCTCCTCTCTTGTAAGTACCTTTCCCTCACTATCCTTTATCACCCTTACTTGCTGTACATCTTTCCCAGCTCGGTCCCTCTGTCTAGCCAATCGGTACAGGTCCTTTTCTCCCTCTTTAGTGTCCAATCTCTCATACAACTCTCCATACGCCTTATCCTTATAATGAAAAAGCAAGCCAATTTTTAGCTATATACAGAGAGAGAGAGAGAAGGAGAGAGAGAGAGAGACAGCATAGTGATTACATTTAGCAAAAGGCTATATACAATATGTACAAGGTATTTGTCTATAGTCCTGAAATTCTATGGGTAAAGAAGTTTTGTGCATTGCAAAACCACAGAAGATGATAACTGTTTAATTCCTGACACTGCTGCTATACCAGTCACCCAGCTAAACTCGCCATTATATCTCTTGCTTTTTTTCTTCTACAACTGTTCAGAAATTACATCCACTTTTCTTTCCTTCAACTCCACTGTTTATCTCTAATCATGTTGCCTTCCCTTTATCATCCTAGAATTCGCCTCCCTTACTTTCTCTTCCAACTCTAAACTGTTGCCTTTCCACTTACACTACATCTCTCTCTGCAAAACTGACCCAACCATTTTCCCTTTAATCATGCCTCCTTGATATCTTATACCTTCCTAATTATAACTGTTTCAACTCTCATTAATCCCCCCTTTCATATCCTTCCTCTTTACACACTATATTTCACTGTTTTGCAACTATTTGTTCTCCTTTCTGCTGACTACATTATTTATGCTAAGTCGTTCATTTTGTCATGCGGTATTGTATTACATTTTTCTGTACTGACTACATTTTTATTTTATTGTTAGAATGTGTAACTTTGTAGAGGTTTTCTCCTTTGGCCGCAATGAAAAGTGGGTCTTGCACAGTCCAGTCAGACCACTCCAGTAATCAATCACAAGTAAACAAACAAATAAATACTTTACTAAGTAGCTATAGGCAGAGATTTAGTACAGTACAGCATATCTGAGGTATACTATGCCTCTCTACGATATATTTCACCTCTGCACTCTGCTCTGCATCACACCTAGGATGGATTTCTCAAAATGTTTCACTCCTGAGGTGTGTGAGTAGCTCAAATATCATTACCATACAATAGTAAGGGTATCTGTTGCTATGTCAGCCCCTATTAGCAGAAGCTCACCATCGCTGTTGTGTGCAGGTGAGATAAACTTGCTTGCGGTATCAGATTTGCCTGCACCATTGGGAACTCCTTTGTGGTAAGGGGGTGCTAGGTTGGTTTTTTTTTGTTTGTTTGTTTTTTGACATTACTAATACTTTTCTTCGCAATGAATCTTGGCCAACATATTAGCAGAGAGGGGGCCTCTAGTCCGACAACCATAACATCAACGGTCTGCATTTTAGTGGTATTGTGTAAGTTACCCCAATGTAACTACCCAGTAATCAGATGATGCTGTGATTGTGAATCATGTTCAAGGAAGGGGATAGTTTGCATAATTACACCATACACTGGGGGAGATGCACAAAGTGGAGAGACTGCAAGCAAGGTCCTCCCCCATAGTGTACAAGTCTTTATGAATCACTAAGGTCTATGGTATCCAGGTATACTTTTGCATTATGACCCTGCTCCAAGGTGAACCAGTGTTTATGAATTGTGCTAAATTACAGGTGTTCTACACCTTAACTTGAGGGATGCTTATAGTCTCACTGAACCAGTTTCAGTCTATGTGCAGATCTCTGCTGTTACAACTTTAAATTTCTTCCTCAGCAAACATGTGATCTTCTCTTTGTTAATTTTGTACAAGTAAAAGCACCACTATTATTCGCTGAGTCACCCACAGCCCTGATACTGTTGGTTTTAAAAGGACATAATGTCATTCTGTGTATTTTTACTCAGTGATTAATTTTATTATCAATAGATGTGGACTGTGTTGTTACTATCATGCATATGACATCCTGGTGGACATTGTACTGAGGTTTCTGTTGGAGAGTTAGTTAAGACTTCTGCATATAACTGTGCTTGCAAGAGGTTTTTTTTTGTTGTTGTTTTGCTCACATTTGCCAGGTACAGTGCAAAGCTAAGTCTCAAAACCCCCAAAAAAAAAATAACAGCATCTCTCACAGAATATATTAAAATAATCTAAAACAAATGTGTTGTAGATATGGCACAGTTTTTAAATTATATCATTCACTGACTACAAGGTAAATGCATGCAAGACCTGCACATCTTTCTAAAGTTAGCCCATGCTAGTAAGTTTAGAAGGTGGGTATGACCTAAATTAAGGTGTGTTTAGCCTAGTTTATTTATTTTTACTTAACATTTGTTTAAGGGGAAGGTCTGACTTGGAAAGAAAAAACAATTTTCAGTGGAGGTCCGGGGAAAAACGCTCCATATGCATGTCTTTGTAACATGGGAGGAAAATGGAGTACCCAGAGGAAACCCACACAGATACAGGGAGGACATGCAGACTCCACATAGAAGGCACCCTAGTCGAGAATTGAACCAGAGAACCCCTTGCTGTGAGGCGACTACACAATTGCTGCACCACTGCGCCATCCATAGTTAAAACTATGTTAAATATAGAAGTTTTATGTAAGTTAATTTTAGCTTACAAGTTGATCTAGTATGTAAATGAGATGCAAATAAATTGAATTTTAAGCTTAAAATAAAAGAAAGGCTACTAGAAAACTGGGTATTTGTCTTGTTTAAGGAAGAAATCCAGACCAGTGTTTGATTTCAGTAAAACAGAGTAAACCAAACTACAGTAAGAAAAAATGAATATAAATAAACTTTTTCTGTCTTTGTTCACTCCTTCAAAAGCTAAGAAAGCTTAAACAAGTTTAATGTAAAACCAAATATGAAACTAAAATGGCATCACTAGTAAGGCAGATGGAGAAAGGGCCACAAATCTTTGGACACCGGATCCAACCCAGTCTGGTTTTGTCAAAGGCAGATCATACCTACTCAACCTGTTGAAATTCTTTGAGAAAGTTACCAAGCAGTGGATGTGGGCAAAACAATCTGTACTACCTGCCTTGACTTAGTCAATGCATTTGATACAATACCTCATTCGGACAATACAGACAAACTGACAGAATTTGGTATAAACCCCCCTTTCACCAGGTGTATAGTCAATGGCTCTCAGATAGGATCCAAGAAGGTAAGGTAGGGGATACCATCTCCACAAAGAGGCCAGTTGCTAACAGAGTCCCTCACAGCTGTGTGCTGGGTCCACTCTTCTCTCAGGTGAAGGTAACTATTAACAGTCTCTGGTAACTAAGTCTGCAAATGATTGCAAACTAGGAGTGGTCAAAGAATCCCTAAAAACTTAATATCCTCCAAGGAGGGCTGACACAGACAAATAACTGGTACCACACCCATCCTCTAAAACTCGGGGCTAGAAATGTACAATAGTATCCACTGGGAAGTTGGCTACTAATGAAAACTACCTCATTGATTACATACTCCTAAAAATTGACACAGGAGTCAGAGATTTGGGGACTTGTGTAGGCAGCAATGAGGCCTTTGACCATCATGTGGCCATGGTGGTTAGGAAATAATTCTATGTTGCATAACATATAAACAAGGTCATGGCATCTAGGTCCAAGGATGTCATTGTTCCACTGCATATGTCCCTCATCAGACCAATCTTTGAGTAAAACCCTGTTGTCTTAGGGGTCCCACAAGGCTCCATCCTTGGACCCCTACTCCTCCCTCTCTTCACCAACCAACTCCATACCTCCACACTTCAAGCCTCAGTGGTGCAATATGCAGACAACTCAACTCTAATATGCACAGCCTCGTCCCCACAAGAACTCTGCTCCTTAACCCAAGAATCCTTTCTTTCTGTGGAATCATGCCTTCCTAGCTCTCATCTCATTCTAAATCCCGACAAAACCAAGCTCCTTCTCTTCCATCCATCAAGATCCCCATCATCTTCCATCTCTTTCAATATCCTATCCAAAAGCAAAACTATTATCACCCCATCAGCTTACACTAAACTGCTCGGTGTAGCAATTGACAGCAACTTGAAATTCGATATTCATATAGCTCAGACCATTAAAAAGGTCCACAAAGAACTAGGTCTTCTATACAGATGCAAAAGCCACCATTTCTCGCACTCACCTCCTGTCAACTCCTATGTATACCTCCCCAGTTTTAACCAACCTTTGCAAAACTGATCTAAACAAATTGGAATCTTGTTACAATAAAATTGCCAAATTTGCCACTGATGCCTCATATAGGTCACATCACTGTACTTCTCTCAAACAGCTAAAATGGATAGAACTTCCCCATCTTCTTCATTTTAACCAGTTAACCTTCGCCCAAAAAATACTGCATCACCCAGAAAAAACCCTGATAACAACATTATGTTCCAGTGACAAACTCCTTCTAGCCATCACTAAAGCTAACAACTCAGAAGGGGAATCTCTCTTTTCAAACTTCATTCCTAAAATATGGAATACATTACCAACCTTTATAACCTCCAACTGCTCCATTTTACAATTTAAAAAACTTCTGAAATCTCACTTGACAGACACCTGGCTTTGCTCTTGCAACCGTCCTGGTTAGGCCCCACCTCAACTCTATTTAAGTGATCTTTCTCCAATATCTGTCCACATCTGTCATAATGCCTACCCCTCACTCAAGTCAACTGTATGTATTATGTAAATATTTTCATCAAATGAATTGTTTGGTCTATCAGTACATAATCTGTTTTTTGTTCCAAATTATATTATGTAAATATTTACAGCTTGTGAACAGTTTAGCCTATCATTATGTAACTTTTTTGTAATAACATTAAAAATTTCTCATATATCTATCAACTTCTGTAACTTTTGTACTGTAATAGTGGAGCTTTTCTACCCGGGCCTCTGCTGAAAAAGGAACTGTGTCCATTCGGACTTTCCTGATAAACAAATGTAAAAATATAAATAATAAAATAAAACACCCCCTTTGGCATGTACGCGATCAGACACATGCAACAAGTGGAATGTCGACAGAGGTTACTCACAAAAAAAATATGTGTGTGTATATATATATATATATATATATATATATATATAGATATAGATATATATATATAGATATAGATATATATATAGATATATATATATATATATATATACATATACATATGTAGGGCGGAAACATGTCTTATGTAGATCAACTCACAGCCCTATCCCTGTTCTTGGTTCTCCTACAGAATGTTGAGATGTGATCTCTGCGGAGCATACAAGGCAAACTCGGATCTTGCTTTGTTGAATCTTCAGTACAAAACAAACAGCAACAGAATTACCTGATCTAGGGATTTAAACCTTACTTGAGGCATAAACAGGACATGTTGGAGGGACTGGTATGTGTATCAGAGACTACCCTTCTCTGGAACAGGCTTCCCATACATACTGAGAAGCAGTCTTCCCTAACCCAATGTAATACCGTAGAAGTACTAGTCAATACCCAAGATTGCATTTAGTGATGACTGTACATGTCCAGGAGGGTTTTGGGCACTATCCCCAGGTAAGAATTTACGGTGCCCCATCCACTCGTCCAGGTTCCTCTTGAACATCGTCATAGAGGTACTCTGTTTCACACGAACTGGTAGCCTGTTCCAAAGATGTGGCAGTCACTGGGAGATAAATCTGTCCCACCAGCAAGTGCTACTTAGTTGTAGGCCATATTTAAGTCCTTGGAATGGGTAGCCCTAGACCCATTTGATTTATGGATATGCAGTAAGTTCATTAGGCTTGGGTTCTGGGTTGCTCTGTAGGCCAGGCATAAGTTTCCCCTATGAAGTCTATACGATACGGAGTATAGTGACCGGGACTTTAGTCGGTCTGTATAAGCATGTGCTTCAGTCCCTTGATCTTCTTCATTAGAAACCTCGGAGGTCTCTCTAATTGCTGCAGGTGCTTAGTATGGTACATACTGAATGGGATGTTATACTCAATTATGGGCTGGATAAGTGCCAAATATAGGGGGTTATAACCTTCACTAAAATTGATTGGAATGCTCTCAATTCTCAGGAATTTTTATTATTCCATTTTAATCACTTGATCTAATAAGTCAGTCTGTGAGTTAGTGCACAAGACTAAAGTTATGAGCTCTTAAGAAGCTACTTCTTGTAGTCCAAGGTTTGATTTCCTCTTCCTCCATTTGCCTACTGTGTGACGTAGCAAGTCACTTAACCATACAGTGCTCTGGGGCAAATGGGAATTTAGGCTAGGCTACTTAGGGGTTAAGTAACGATCTATAAACTTATAATGGCCTAGCACATAGCCTTTGTGAAATTAAGCTTAACTAGTGAAATATCAGGCTGATAATACTTCATTAAACCTGATGACAAACAGGAACTGACAACACAGACTCCTTACAAGGTAGAATCTCACCACTGTACAGCTTCTTACCAGCTGCATAATCTGGTCAGTAAGCTAGTGTACTACACTTCTGTAAGTCTCTGAACTAATGCATGCTGGCAGCTATTCTGATAGCTGTCAAAATATCCCTCAAAACACAGTAGTTCAAAATTAAAAACAAAGCACAATTAGTAAGTGCCTTTGTCAAGTGATGCCTAAATAAAACCCGTCTGTCTTTAAAGTATATTATTCCTCTGTTACTATAAAGCACAATACTTCATAGCTGCAGTAAGGACCCTCCCTATGTCAAAGTACAGTTGCGGTATTTCAGAATATAGCTTATCATCACAGAATAGCACTAGGTTATTAAAATGTGCATTCCAGCTGATTATTTATTTATTGACATTTGTTAACCGGGAAAGTCCACTGGGTCAAGTGTCCCATTTTCAGTGTAGGCCCGGGGAGAAAAGCTCCACAAACACTGTATAATAAAAAGCATAAAAACATATATAATCTTACAAAGAAGGTACAATACGATTGTTGGAACAGGTGATTATATTTACAACATATGGAAACGGTGTTTCATTGTAATAATGGCATTGAAATACACAAATATACACAAATAGAATATTGATTGTGTTAAAAAAGAGACTGGTAATGGAAATATAGGAATTTTTTGTATTAAAAATAAAAGTAGGAAAAATATCTAAGTAGAAATAGAAAACAGAGTAAAAATTATGATATAATAATAATAATTATATATATATATGATAGAATGCAATGCTGCATAACACAGCACCATTGATTTAAGTACTGCAATGCCAAATGTTGTTTTCTGACAACCCAGTGTATCCTTCACAAGGCTGCAGGGACAATGGTGCATATCCAAAAACCCACAGGATACAAGCGTTTGAAATACATTCTGAAGATGGTGACAGTCTACTGCAGAATACATACACATACACGCTCAACATACATGCACACCTACAGGCAATTAAGAAGATTCCCAATCAAGCTACTGCATGTTTCCGAGAGGTGGGAGGGAACTAGAACACTCAGGGGTAAAAACAGACTAGACTTAAGAAGGATATTCTGTCTCTGCAAAGAAGGTACCTCAGTCAAGAATCGAACTTGAGAACCTATTGTTGTCAGGTAGTAACGCTTCAATTAAAAAAAAAAACAGAAAACAGTGAGGGAATTTGTTAAGCTCAATAATGCTCTCCGGGTTCGGTATTAATGGGTATTCCAGGGTGGGAAGACTTTCTACCTGTGGTTTATGGCTTCAGAGCACTTTGTGAAGTCCATTATTCGGTATTAATGGGTATTCCAGGGTGGGAAGACTTTCTACCTGTGGTTTATGGCTTCAGAGCACTTTGTGAAGTCCATTATTCGGTATTAATGGGTATTCCAGGGTGGGAAGACTTTCTACCTGTGGTTTATGGCTTCAGAGCACTTTGTGAAGTCCATTATTCAGTATTAATGGGTATTCCAGGCTGGGAAGACTTTCTACCTGTGGCATATGGCTTCAGAGCACTTTGTGAAGTCCATTATTCGGTATTAATGGGTATTCCAGGGGTGGGAAGACTTTCTACCTGTGGTTTACGGCTTCAGAGCACTTTGTGAAGTCCATTATTCGGTATTAATGGGTATTCCAGGGTGGGAAGACTTTCTACCTGTGGTTTATGGCTTCAGAGCACTTTGTGAAGTCCATTATTCGGTATTAATGGGTATTCCAGGGTGGGAAGACTTTCTACCTGTGGTTTATGGCTTCAGAGCACTTTGTGAAGTCCATTATTCGGTATTAATGGGTATTCCAGGGTGGGAAGACTTTCTACCTGTGGTTTATGGCTTCAGAGCACTTTGTGAAGTCCATTATTCGGTATTAATGGGTATTCCAGGGTGGGAAGACTTTCTACCTGTGGTTTATGGCTTCAGAGCACTTTGTGAAGTCCATTATTCGGTATTAATGGGTATTCCAGGGTGGGAAGACTTTCTACCTGTGGTTTATGGCTTCAGAGCACTTTGTGAAGTCCATTATTCGGTATTAATGGGTATTCCAGGGTGGGAAGACTTTCTACCTGTGGTTTATGGCTTCAGAGCACTTTGTGAAGTCCATTATTCGGTATTAATGGGTATTCCAGGGTGGGAAGACTTTCTACCTGTGGTTTATGGCTTCAGAGCACTTTGTGAAGTCCATTATTCGGTATTAATGGGTATTCCAGGGTGGGAAGACTTTCTACCTGTGGTTTATGGCTTCAGAGCACTTTGTGAAGTCCATTATTCGGTATTAATGGGTATTCCAGGGTGGGAAGACTTTCTACCTGTGGTTTATGGCTTCAGAGCACTTTGTGAAGTCCATTATTCGGTATTAATGGGTATTCCAGGGGTGGGAAGACTTTCTACCTGTGGTTTATGGCTTCAGAGCACTTTGTGAAGTCCATTATTCGGTATTAATGGGTATTCCAGGGGTGGGAAGACTTTCTACCTGTGGTTTATGGCTTCAGAGCACATTCGGTATTAATGGGTATTCCAGGGTGGGAAGACTTTCTACCTGTGGTTTATGGCTTCAGAGCACTTTGTGAAGTCCATTATTCGGTATTAATGGGTATTCCAGGGTGGGAAGACTTTCTACCTGTGGTTTATGGCTTCAGAGCACGTTGTGAAGTCCATTATTCGGTATTAATGGGTATTCCAGGGTGGGAAGACTTTCTACCTGTGGTTTATGGCTTCAGAGCACTTTGTGAAGTCCATTATTCGGTATTAATGGGTATTCCAGGGTGGGAAGACTTTCTACCTGTGGTTTATGGCTTCAGAGCACTTTGTGAAGTCCATTATTCGGTATTAATGGGTATTCCAGGGTGGGAAGACTTTCTACCTGTGGTTTATGGCTTCAGAGCACTTTGTGAAGTCCATTATTCGGTATTAATGGGTATTCCAGGGTGGGAAGACTTTCTACCTGTGGTTTATGGCTTCAGAGCACTTTGTGAAGTCCATTATTCAGTATTAATGGGTATTCCAGGGTGGGAAGACTTTCTACCTGTGGTTTATGGCTTCAGAGCACTTTGTGAAGTCCATTATTCGGTATTAATGGGTATTCCAGGGTGGGAAGACTTTCTACCTGTGGTTTATGGCTTCAGAGCACTTTGTGAAGTCCATTATTCGGTATTAATGGGTATTCCAGGGTGGGAAGACTTTCTACCTGTGGTTTATGGCTTCATAGCACTTTGTGAAGTCCATTATTTGGTATTAATGGGTATTCCAGAGTGGAAAGACTTTCTACCTGTGGTTTATGGCTTCAGAGCACTTTGTGAACTCTATTATTTCCTTTTAACGCCTGCCCTTTCAGACATTATTGTTTACATCCCAAATGTGAGCCATGCAAACTTACCTGCACTTCATACACTATCATTACCTTGCAGAACATATACTTAGGGTGGTACACTGAATAGTTACCTGTAGAGCCCAAACATACCCTATTTTGTATAAGTATCTAAATGCTACATATACTAGCAAGATAAAACAAGCTCTCCAGAAATTAGCACTGCTTATAAATGTCATTTATAAAATCTCAGAAAAAAACGAATAGGATTTTTTTACAGCCTATGTTCTCATTTAGCATATACTGCTTAGCGTGGCTATAAGTATCTGAAGGATTCCACTTACGTGGAAGAAAGCAGTTTTCCCCTCAAAGATTTTTGTACCTCCTTGGTCTTATAACAAAGTTATTCTGCTCATCGTTCTGTTTTTTTGTTTTGTTTTTAACTGATTCTACATTCCACTTGGCTGGAATTTACAACATGGAAACTTTATATTTTATAAAAGTAATAAAGTAATTTACTGTAATGCACAAAACAATACCTTGCATCTAAAAAGAGATAAAATGCCAGGTAGACAGAAAAAAAGATTAGTTGGGCACAGTATAAGCGATACTGTTTGCTATAAAGGGAAGTTACTCAGCTTTACAGTGAAGACAAAGAGATGCTATAGATTCAAAAATGATTTACAGAAAAAAAATAAGAAAATAGGTTTAAAGAAACTGAACATAAAATTTACATAAAGGTGGAACTTCCACAGACCCCTTGTAGTTACAGATCCATAAGCCTGTCCACTTTCATCTGTAAAGCTATGGAAAGGATCATTATGGAATTAATAAATAAGGCTACAGGCAACCTACAAACTCTTGACCCAACCCTGTTAGGATCCATAAAGGGCAAGTTCGGCCTACTTAACCTGATCGACTTTCTTGAAAAAGTTACTGAAGTAATGGTTGAAGGCAAAACAGTGCACACTGCATATCTAGACCTCACAAAGATGATTACCACCACCCTACACTTGGGTATTGCAGAGAGACTGTCATAACTAAATTTCAATCACTATGTAACTTGTTGGACACCAAAAAGTCTCACAAACAGAAACCAAGAAATTAGCATGAGCAGCTCTACCTCCTCAAAAAGACCTGTCACTAATTGCGTAACCGATGGTTTAGTGCTTGGGCCATTCCTCTTGGCATTTACTTCTTGAAGGTCAAAGCTACGGCTGACCAAGTTTGCAGTCATCTGCAAACTTGGTGCCATCAGAGAATCCCCAGAGGACACCAAGATCCTCCAAGGGGGCCTCTTTCTCTCAAACAAATAGCTAGAGTTACAACCATGGACTAACACTGAATACTAAGACATGTATAACTGCATCCTTTAGCAAATATGACTTGTAAATATAACACTGACAACAAACCCCTAAAAACTGATCCTGTAGTAGAGATCTGGTGACCCATGTTGACAAAAAAATGTACTTTGATCATAATGTATCCACTGTTGTAAGGAAGTCCTTGTTCTTTGCACAGCTTATATCTAAAGGCATTGCATCCAGATCCAGTGATGTAATCATTGCACTGTACTCGGCACTCATTAGGTCGATCACTGAGTATGATGCCCCTTTTGTTATGCACTTGTCACAACTAGAATGACAATGATACTTTTTCACTAAAAAACCCAAGGAGCTTAATTGTAAAAACAAAGCAGACCAACTCAAAGCCTTGTCTTTCTTCTAGAAATGATACAGGCTACTGAGAGGTGATTTGTGCCTCCCTTACAGAAATGCAACAGACCTTGTCTTGTCAGACCTATTAACGCATTCTCAAGTCCAATGGTATAATAAACACCCATTCAAGGGATGTCAATCTCTTTTGTAAAATCAATAAAACATGATGTTGAGGACAGGTATGTATCACAGCGAATACCACTCCTATGGAACAATCTTCCACTCCACATAAAGCAAAGTATTTCACATACCCTATTCAAATATAATTTGGTTGAATGGACAGATAGACAGAAATTTATCCCCAGTTTAGCACTCCTGTCCTTCATGGATAGGAGAAACATGTAAATGTCCCAACATTTCCATGTTCAACCCATCTCCAGGTTACTTGTATGCAAAATACAAGGCCTAAAAACCACCATGGAAATGTAAGGCTAGTGTCACTCACTCATCTCTAACACATAATAGAAGAAGTTGGGGTTTCGTTCAGATGCTTTAATACGTACAAACACTTCAGGATGGACAACAGCAGCATCATTAAATACATTAAATAAGAACAAACTAGTTAAACAGACCTTACATGCATACATGCTTACATATCAACAGCTAACTACAAAATGGCAGTCACTCTCGCACGTGCTCAGTATTTATACACTTGTGCAAGCCCATGGATAGCTTCTTAAAGGTATATACACACATACTGATCTACATCCTCCCTCTTAAAAAGACCGCCCTTTATGCAAAACAATGATAGAGCTAGACATGCATTACTATGTACATTGGAAACAAAACACAATCTTCGTGTCAAAGTTGCTTCATATCTGCTGCAAGGTTTGGAGATTTGACCATGTCTCGTAACATAACAGTTGGGAAAAATTTAGGAAGAGGGAGAGTCTGCAGTGCACACCTCATATCAGGAACTTCTGGATTCGTCACAGGAACAGGAATGTCCTCTGGAACTGGAACACCGGACAACTCACTCCGAGATAAAGAGTCTTTCTCACAGGCTATCTGCTGTGGTATAGGCTCGGACACCGGTCTCAAATGCTTCCAATTCTACCTAAAGATTGCTCCTTCTGATTCTACAATGTGCGATCTTGGCTCTGGACCAAAATTCTTCACGACACCAATCCGATCAATGCCTTTGGACGTTTGCATCCTTACCACTTCTCTCTCTCGTAATGGATTGAGCAGTTTACTGGTCTTATCACAGTAGGACTTCGGAGTTAGGCATTTCTTCAATAGACTGGCTTTCACTGGTCTGTTGTTCTTGACACATGGAACCAACAATTGACTACTGATTGGCAATGTGGTTCAAGTTTGTCTCGACAGAAGTCTCTGAGCAGGTGAACAAAGATGTTTATCACAAGGAATATTTCTGAGATTCAAAAGATTCAGGAAAACATCACTATTATCTCAAATGAATAATTCCAAATGAAAAAACGAACTCAGGAACAGTCAAACAATCCAGAATGCCAAGTAAAACTCTATTAAGGACAGATGAATATGAGCGTTTTCACAGTAAAACTGCTACTTCAGATGTAATGCACTACTCAGATGAACCCAATTAAATACAAAATGTGCCACCGAACTATCAAATCACATATCAAGCAATATTTAAAAGCAACTCCACATAAAAACTTTTTAACATGAAAATACAATTCTGATAAATAAAAATAAATCACATAAAAAAAAATATATATATATATATATATATATATATATATATATATATATATATATAAAATGAAACACGAATACATTATTTAAACAGGGATCTCACTTTTAGCATAGGTTTTAGGGGAACTTTATCATTTAAATCATGTCCAAAATCACCCCTCTACCGAATAATCCATTTTGCTTCTAGCTGCTCTGTAATGTTCCTGATGTCCCCTCCTCGAATGCTTTCATACACTCTGCCAATAGCCCTAAACTTAAAACTATGTGTACTATCTGTCTCAATAATGTGTCTAGCTAAAGCATTAACACTGCTACGTTTATCGATGTGCTATATGTGTTCTTTTATCCAATCTCTTAAGGCTCTGTCCGTTTTGCCTATATAGAATTTATAACATGTTGAACAACAATGCAGACTCACATGTAGCGTATACATTAAAAATACAAGTCTTGTTCTGATCTAGATGTATAAAGGTATCTGAAGTGTCTATAAACTTACATGCTGGACATTTACCACATGGTACAGTCGTTTGATTACTTTTTAACCTACCGCTACCTTTGGCATAACAAAGCTGCATTTTGTATTTAATTGGGTTCATCTGAGTAGTGCATTACATCTGAAGTAGTTGTTTTACTGTGAAAGCACTGATAGGTTCATAGGTTGGTACTAGGCTATCGACCCTAGGGCCTATACAAGCCAAGCCATAACAATTCCCTGGCTATTTCTTCCCACATTATTTACTTCCCTGGACCCCTGAGTGTTCGTCTGTCCTTAATAAATAGAGTTTTATTAGGCATTGTGGATCATTTGGCTGTTCCTTGGTCTGTTTTTTCATTTGAAATTATTCATTTGTGTTTTTATGGTCTTGGGATCTGGTTTTCGTAGGTAATTCTTTCTATTACTTTAATCACTATTATCTTGTTTTGACTTCTCTAGTAACTGTTTTGCACTTTGCACTACATGTTCTGTCAAACCACTTGACTGTGGGTACTCTGGACTACTTGTGACATGAGCAAAGTCCCATTCTTCAGCAAATCTTTTGAGCTGTTGGATTGTAAACTGCGTGCCACTGTTAGAAATAACTGTGTGTGGACATTAACAGCAAAATGACGCTTCATCTCAGTAATGACAGTCTGGATGTTAGGTTAGGAAGTAAGTCATCTCAAACCAATAGGAGTAAGAGTCTACTAACACCAAATAATGTTGACCACTCCACTCGAAGATGTCTGTGGCTACTGTTGACCAAAGTAGTTCCAAAATCTGGTTAAGATGAAGTGGTTCCTTCTGTTGATGAGGCTTTGTACTATTACACACCCAACAAGATAAAAGTGCTCTTTCAGTGTCTTGTGATATAGAAGGCCAAAATGCTAGTTCTCTCACCCTTATTTTGGGTGAATTCAGTTCTTGGGTGGCCACGATACAAGATAGTAATGTACTCAGGTTGCAAGGACTTTGGAACAATTACTTTTGGACCGTTCATTATGATACCTTTATCAGACAAAATCTCATCTCTGTATGGAAAATAAGGTTACACTTCTTGAGGTAAACTAGACTGCTTTGACAGCCATCCTTGACTGATAAAGTGGTTGAGCATCTGTAAAACCGGATCTGTGGCTGTGTGTTCTCTCAGCTCATCACGACGTGTGGAAGAAAAATTTCTCACTTCCATGACTTCAAAATCAAAGTTCATTCTCGTGTTCTGTGATATTTCTGGGCAATTTGGACAAGGTATCAGCAAGATAAAGGAGTTTACCTTTCTTGTAGACAAGATTGAAATTGTACTTTTGCAATCTCAGCACCATATGTTTGGCTTTCTCAAGACTAATGGTTGGTGGTCTGTTTCGATCTAGATAGGTCTACCATAAACATAATCATGTAACTTCGAACATGCAAACACAATTGCCAAAAGCTCTTTCTCTATCTGAGCATATTTCAGTTTGGGTAAGAGTTCTCGATGCATAGACAACAGGTTGATCCTCTTGCAGAATGACTACACCAAGTCAAAATTTCGAAGCATCACAGGAAAGTGTAACCGGCTTGTGAATATCATAGTATCTGAGCGTTGGTGGACTAGCAATTCTCTGTTTCAGGACATCAAATGCTCTGTGGTGTTGCTCTAACCAAGACCAGGATACATCTTTATGTGTCAGCTCTCTGAGTGATGCTGATAGTCAGCTCAAGTCTGGATTGAACTTGCCTAGGTAGTTAACTATGCCAAGAAAACGTTGCAGGGCTTGAACATTGTCTAGAGCTGGCATCTCAAGAATGGCTGTTTGCTTTGAAGAGTCTGGTCGTAAGCCTGCACTCATAAATAAATGCTCAATATTAAGTAACTTCTTGTAGCCTGAATTTGCATTTGTGTGGATTGAGCTTTAGATTTACTTGGTTTGCCCTTTCAAGGACTCTTTTGAGGTTTCTGTCATGTTCTGCTTCATCACGCCCTCCTACTAGTAGGTCGTCTACTGTAATAGCACACAGTTACCCAGAAAAAAGATGCTCCATTGCACGTTGAAAGAGTTCACTTGCAGAATTTATCTCAAATGACATTGTCAAAAATCTGTACCTGCCAAATGGAGTACTGAAGGTAGTGAGCAATGAGGATTTTTTGTCAAGCAGAATTTGCCAAAATGAACTCTTTGCATCTAAGATAGAAAAAATAATGTCATTTGGCATCAAGGTTGTGACTTCTTCAGCTGTGTGCATTGGATGATGAGGTCTTTTTAGTGCTTTGTCAAATCTCATGGATCAATGCATATTTGGATGTCATCTGAGCTTTTCTTATGAGATACCACCATGGAAGATACCCATTTAGTTGGAGTCTCAACTGGACAAATCACACCTTGTCCCACCATTTTATCTAACTTGGCTTTAACTTTGTCCTGCATGGCTAATGGAACTTTACGTGCTGGCCTGACAACTGAACTGACCTCTGGGTCTAACTTCATGGAGTATGCAACTGGAAATTTGACTAATTTGTCTTGGAAAAGATCAGCATAGGTAGAAAAAAATGTGCTGGGCAAAATTAGAGTAGTGGTCTTTTAAGCTAACATGGTGGACTTCCTTGTTAAATGAAAGCAGTCCCATTTTCAAACTGTCTCTTGAGCACTAATAATGACTGGACATGTCTCTTGACCACATAAAATAATAAGTTGTAGCTTCTTCCAGCAGAGTAACATGAAAGCACTACTGAGTCTTCAGTCTGAATTTCTTCACCTTCGTAAGCAACAAGCTTAGCACACCTTGCCAAATCAAGCCTTTCACCTCTAACAAATATTTCTGCAGACATAACATTGCACTTGGAACTTTTGTCAGCTTTGAGCTCTATGGGTTTGCCATTTTATCAAACAGTACAAAATACTTACTTCTTTGCCCTTAAATCCACTGCATTAACTGTTTCATGAAGCACTGACACACCATCAACATAAAAAGTAGGCTTGCCACTATCTAACTCATCAATTGTTTCTTAAAATGTTCCCGTTCAATAAAAGAATGTGGGCCTTTTGATTTACAAAACATTTTGAAATGATTCCATTTATTACATTTATGGCATTGTTGACCAAAAGCTAAACATTTTTTTCCTTTTAGATTCATGACTTCCACCACAGTTACGACAGTTGGCAATGAAAGTGGGTTGGGGCCCATGTTTTGAGTTTGCTAACTCATTCTTATCTTCACTGAGACTGTGCGAAGTCTGGAATTTGCCAGATAGTTCCAACGTTTACCAGTGAGTAATGCAGGGGTTACAGTTGCCATGTGCTTGGGCCTATTTCTTTTAATAGCGTGCTTCATACTATCAACATGGGCTTTATCACTGTGCCTTCTACAGCTATTCACACTTATAAGTATATTTGTATGCTTTTCTGTCAGTTCGTATATCTGACAAATCTCAATGGCTATACTCAAAGTTAAACCACTGTCACAAAGCAGAATGTTTCTCACAGCATCATCTTTTATACCACACAGAAGTCTGTCCTTTATCAGCTCATCCCTTAAATCACCAAATCAGCACATTTCAGCCTTATTTCTCAGGTCAGTTATATATGCTGCAAAAGTTTCAGCAGGCATTTGTGTAAAATAAATACTTTTCCATTGTACCATTTGGGGGCTACACGTTTCTCTAAATTTGTACTTTAAGCACTCTGGATACTCCCTTGAATCAGCCAGTATAACAATATGATGGTTTTCCCCCTCTCCTGTATAGATAGCAGGTGCATAAACAAATGAGCATTCCTTTTCTATGCCTTTGTACGGTCATCTTTATCAGAAAATGCAGCCTGTATGAAAATGTCATACTCTTACTATAACCCTCTCCAATTCTCAGTAATATTACTGTCAAACACAAGCACACTGGGTTTTCGAAATCCATCTGCCATACCCACACAGTATAAACAATATACTGAAAATATGGCCCTTGTAATTACGTACGAACAATCAGTGTTGTGAGCTTGTAGCAACATTCAAATGGCTACCCCGGGTATCACTTCTGTGTCACTGTTAGACAGAGGCACAGTATACTAACCTCGAAAAAGGGCATAGCAAAATAAATTAAAAATGGGTGGCGAAAGCCAAACACATTCTGGCTAGGCTTATAAATGCCCTATGGCAGATAGCCTAGTATGAACCTATGAACAATAAACTCTTCAAAATACTGTACTTTGCAAAATATGCTCCGTAATGGCTGTATGCTGTGAAACATGCCTTGTAATGGCTGTACTTTTGCAAAATAACTTTACTGTAACATGACACAAACATGCAAACACTTTACACACTTATGATAACTCGAATATCTTTGCTTAATACGAAAATACATACGCTTTTCGAAAATGGAATTATTTCCCTTAATTTTATTCATTTTATGCAATTCAGACTTTATTTCACACATTTTCCGTAGTAATTAAAACATTTTTATTAATATCATACATATTTGTTTATGTGAATATTATTTAGAACATTATGTATGCCTCGTTTCATATTATGCAAAAAGAAATAGTGCCGAGCAAGTTTTAATACCTGAAATTTGTTTCTGACCTGTTTTGCGAAGTGTACACATTTTGGAAATGATCCACTCCTGTATATTCCACCAGCATCTAAATAAGTGCCCTAAGTCATTTTAGCCAAGCCGCTTCTGACTTCATGCCCTTTCAATATGCTTCTTCTAACTACTTGTCCTTTTAGATATGCCGGTTCTGATACCATGTCCTTTAGACATGCCACTTCTAGCCCCATATCCTTTTAGATACACCACTTCTGATACCATGTTGCAAGTTTGTCTCTAATACATAAAACAAGAAGATTTGGGGTTTCATTCAGATGACTTAATATATACAAACACATCAGGATAGATAGCAGCATCTTTAAATACGAACAAACTAGTTAAATAGAGCTTACATGCATACATGCTCACATCTCAACAGCTAACTACAAAATGGCAGTTGGGCTCGCACATGCTCAGTATCTATACACTTGCACAAGCCCTTGGATAGCTTCCTAAAGGTATATACACACATTAATCTACAGCTAGGCCTCTTAAGATCATCGTATATTAACAGCCTAGTAATTACCTATAAACATGGACAGGCAAAGACATCAATAGATGGTACGGGATGCACAATTTTTATGAGTGATCATACAAAATATTTACTCACTAAAGCATTTGCGGATCAAAGTAATTATTCATTTCAGACAGTGGTGCAGTGTACTACAACAATGAAATGTTAAGCATCAAATAAATGATGGAATAAAGACAAGCTGTTGTTACTTATAAAGCACTGCTAGAGTAGAATGACAACCTAGGGTGGGATTTACAATGCTGTGCTCAAGTTTGGTGACAGGGGTCAGCAAAGTTTCTGGCCTTACACTAAACCACCAAAATCAATTCAGGAAGGCAGCTGTACTTGGAGTCATCAGACACTTTAGTGTGCAGGATTAAGCTGAAATGTGAATCAGTGTACCTGTCCCCCTTCTCAATGAACTGTTGAGCTTGGCAACAGGCTGATGCAGTGAGCTCAGGATGAGGACAACACTCATTTAGCAGTTTAAGGCATATACACGTATTATTATTTAGGGAAGAGCACAATTTTATTAATATTTATAGAAAGTTTTCAACTGGCAAGTTCCACTCAAATTGCAGGCCATTTTTTAGGGAATGTCTGGAGTAGAGCTTAATGTTCATTGCACAGGACAAGTACTATTATAAATGCATGAGCCAGTAGAATTACTCTAGGTATTATTAGGACATAGTTGTGCAAATAATACATTAAATGAGCTCAACATATCTGCTGTGCAGGGTCAGTACATCAGTTGTGCACATACAATTCCAGTGTACTACACATAAATGCATGCAGTCCAGCTCAGTAACCATTTGAAATGTTGGGACCCATTAGATCGAGTCCAGAAACACAGAGACTGAATGGCTGAGCCCAGACTTATGCACATTAAGTCCGGGTTGGCCATTTCCCGGACTATTCTCTTTTCTCCAATGTATGGTGACCTCAGAGTTGGTATATGTACGTTCAGGGGTGTTGGGGAAGGTGCGGGCCTGCAAGGAAAGAAGTTTAAAGGACAACAGCAATCTTAGAGGTTTGATCTTCTCCTAGATTGTCATTTTTCACAATGCAGTCAACCCCTGCACCTTGCACATCAGAGCATTTACCCCTTAACATTAAGCATAATATTTACTGCCCCAACCATTCGTCTTCACCTGTTGGCAGGTCTGTGTAAGTAGTGTTCCATTTCTAGTTGAAATGTAAGCAACATGTCCATTACATCAGCTGACATTTACCTTACTGCTTCCATATTACTACCTGCAATAGAAAGATCATGCGTTTTTTTATATATTACATCACAACTATAGTAATTATACAAGAGCTAGGTGCCAGCCGGTACAAATAATGTACTCCATTTCTACAGAAAAAAATAAAGCATTCTACATTGCAGAGAGAACAACAGTACAGTTTGTAAAGTGAACTTCACTTCTACCATCAAGAGGGTAACTGGCAAGGCTTAAAATGGCCCACAAGGGCAATTAGCCTAGTACTAATCTGTGAACCTGTGAGTCACAGTACTACACAATGAGCAAAAAAATTAAGCAGGTAATATTTCCAGTCTGTGATAAACAAATATACTCTCTCTCTCTCACACATGCACACAGAGTTTATAACTGGCACTGAAACACTTTATAATGCAGAGCACTATGAATGCACTACTTTCATACAGCTACAGATAAAAAAATAATGACTTAGTCACAATAATATAACACAGCGATGTACTTAAGGATAAAGGCTGTTTTATGCAAACCTACTCTGTTAGTATAAGACATTTGCTAGACTACCAGAATATGAATTTAATCATTTGGGTTTCACACATCTTACAAAAAACACACTAGGCCCAATTTAATCTCAGCATGACAAAAGCCTTCAGGGAGTACTGCATTAATAAAAATGACTTACTGCATTAATAAAAATGACAGCTCTGCAGTAAAGTATAGTATTTTTCTGGCATTGTGATATACACTGGAAAAAAAAAACAGAATTCTGCTGCAGATGACCTGAGTCTGAGGAGCATCTTTGATGAAGAACTTGACAGAAGAGGGCTGGTAGCTGCATGTTGTCAGCTTGTCCATTCTGGGAGAGAAGCATGAGCCAAGCCAAGGAACATACCTGCTTTGTCTGAGTCATACAGGTGTGTGGATGTACGTACCCATGTGTAATTCTCACACCTTGGCACTGCACACACCATGCTGGTGGTCTAGCAGGGAAGGAATGTAAGAACAAAAACAAAAAAAATATCAAGTTCCTCATAGAAAGCAGACACCCATATCCCAGCCTCTCACTCTGTGAAGGACAACTATAAAATAAGTCACTGAAAGGCAAATCCCCTCAAGAAGAGACCCTTCCACAGAGTCAAGAGCAGGTGGGTGAGTGAGTAAATAAAGCAAGAACAGTATTTCACTGCAAATGACAATGTCTGCATATTTATACAATCATGCGTGATGAAATGTATCTTTCAACAATGTGTACTCGGACGAGTCCAGTACATCTCCTCGACGCATCCAAGCTCCCATCATATTAGCTTGCCTTCAGACAGTCAAAATGACAGCTTGAAAGGCTGAGTACATGTATTCTCATGATGCATGTGATTGAGTGTACACGAAACATTCTTGTCATATATGTACTTGTGTTTAGAAAACACATGATTTACAGGTTCTTATATTTAGAACACACATTTTCCTGATGTAATTAACATTAGAAAGTACAGTCGTTTAACAACTTACCATTACAGCAGAAGCCCTACTTTTGCACTATTCTTTACATCTGGGATATCTTGATAAGGACAGCTGACTGTCCAGTCAGCATAATAAGCCTTTATATCTTCCAGGCACCATACATTAGACGTATGTCATATGTCCTTGGCATAAGATAAATACATGATATATGAGCTCCTAATCTTCAGAACTGAAATGTCCCAAAAGAACCAGAGCAACACAGAAGAAGACAAAAAGCAAGTTCATCCAGGAAGGGGGGAAGAAGAACAACCCCCTTGGCCAAAAGCTAGACAGTTGAAACGAACACAGGGAAGAGGGGTGGGTCAGAATACTGCAACAGTAAAACTTAGCTCATGTAATGTTATGGTAAGTTCTTACATAAGACTGTTATATTTCTTTTATATCGGGGAGACTACAAAAAATACTAGAGAGTATGAGAGGATGAATCTGGGTCACACTTGAGACACTGAACAGAAAATCTCTTTTTTCTTTATTCACACAGGATTTTCTAGGAGTGGGTTTTATGGTCCCTGCAAAACCTAAAGCACATGCTCAGAAAACTGGTGTCAGAAAGGAATCAAAAGCCCATCACCCAATAAGTCAACTGAAGAGTGGGTAAGTGAGGGTGAATGAGAGATCCTTTGTACTGTATGACTAGATCCATCCTGTGAGGTAATATGTGATAACTGCTCCTGGCCAAATGAAACAGAAGGGGAACCAATGCTGCCTGGGCCAAAAATGAGTCACTAGCAAAATTTTGGGCCTGTCTCACATGATTTTGTGCAGGACTTTTCACACCAGAGGAAGACAGGATAGGAATACGGGAACATCATCTTCAAGGAATAAAACACATTGTGTCCACCTTAGCCACAGGACTTGGCACTCTGGAACAGAACTGCTGAAATTGTCTGTTCAGAAGAGAGGAAAAAAGATCTACTTGAGGAATACCTCACTGATTTACAAAGCCCAAGAACACCTCCCTGCGAACCATACATTCATGAGCATCCATGGACCTGCTCAACATATCTGCCACAAGTTTGTGCTCTGAGGGTATGTAAACTTTCTGAAGAAACAAGTGATGAAGGACTGGAAAATCCCAAACCTGAACAGCCAGCCTCCAAAGGAAGTAAGATTTGTTTGCCCCCTTGCTTGTTGATGTTCCACATAATCATGGCACAAAGAGGACATGGAGTCAAAGGAAGTGAAAGCCATGAAGGGCCAGAATCAGGGCACTCGTCTCCTTGTTGCTGATATGATATGTTTCTTTTCCATTTCTTTTTAACTGTGGATTTTACTGTGGATTTAAATAAAGTCGAAGTTCGTGGTATTGGTGGCTCCAGGTGCTTCGTTTTCTACTGTGATTGGTTTGCATTGGTGGCGCCTTTATTCCTCTACTCTGCTGTTTGTTGATATATGTTAGTTGTTGTGGAGACAAGAGACCCTGGACCTTGAAGTTGCTGAAAGAAGCTTCTCAGCCATGGTCAGAAGCATCAATGTACAGCTCCTAAGGGTGAAGAGTAGACTGAAACTACAGGCCAGGACTCAGGAAGATCTGATGAATTCACCAGTGCAGCTTTACCTTGAGACAAGGTAAGAGAGGCACAGGAAAATCCAGAGGATTGTAGTGCTGAAGCCAAACAGCCTTGAGATACCACTGAAGCTTTCTCAGATGGAACTTGGCCAAGGGAACCCTGGGAATAGTGGATGTCATGTACCTCAGAGCTCAAAGAAATTTACTGGCAGGAAGGACCAGAAAAGGGAGCAGATTCTGAAAAGAAACTGTCAAAAATAGAATCTTGGGAGGTGGGAGGCAAGCCTGCAATGTTATGGTCTAAATCCTGCAACCCAGAAAGACTTGATCCTGAGAGAGGGTCAGCTTAGATATTTTGAGGTTTAGGATGAACCCCACACTGCAAAGAAGACCCATAATGAAGTGAAGAACCTGAAGAGGCAGCGGGGAGAGGACCTGAATAAAAATGTTATTCAAATAGGGGAAAATCTGAAACCCCTGAAGGGCACCACTAAGGCCAAACATCTGATAAAACATTCTCATGGTTGAAGAAAGAAAAACGGCAAAGCAGAGAATGGTTAATGAAAGGATGAAACAGAGAAGCATAAAAACTTCCTGAAGAGAAGATAAATAGGAATGTGGAGGTAAGTATCCTTCAAATCTAGGGACACCAGAAAAGGTTGAGGAAGCAGCAGAGGAGAGAGCATCTGCAGGGACAGCATCCTGAAGGGAGGAACCTTCAGAAAAGTGTTGAGAAAGGAATGATCCAGACTGGGCCTCCAAGATCCCTTCTTCCAGGAAACCAAAAACATCCTTGAATAAAACCCTGTGTCCTGTTGAGAAAGGGGGACAGATTGAATGGTCCCCTGTGTCAAAACGCAGGCCTGAGAAGTGTAACCAAATAAAACAACGACAGACCGGTAAAGTGTTGCCTCAAAACAAGAAGAGCCTCGCCAAGCAAATAGTTCCTTAACGCAAATTTTATTTTATCACACAAGACAAAGCAGCATTTTCGCAGGCCTGAGAAAGGAGGAAGGGACTTCTAAACCATGAAAATAACCTCTCTGGATAATGGAAAGAACCCAAGAGTCTCAGGTAATCTGTTGCCAAACCGGAAAAGACAGAGTCAGCCAGAGAGACAGGTAAACAGCAGAATCTGGCAAAACTGTAAAAGAAGCTGAATGTAAAACAGAAGCAGATTTGTCAGGGAAGAAATACTTTTGACCTTTAGGACCCTACGAAGGCTTGTGAGGAAAAGATCTGTTGGAGGCACGCTTGCTATGAGAAGGCTGCCTATGCACAAAGGAAGACTTAGAGGGATAATTCCTCTGAAACCTAGGAACAGGAGAGAGCAATATTTGTTTCAGATCCTGCATGACTTTATCCTCATCCTGTACAACCTTAAAAAGTTCAGCAGCTGCAGTATTAAAAAAATTTAATTGTCCAGGTGTTAATCAAGCATTTTATCCTTGATGTCATCAGGGTGAGCCTAAAGATACAGCCAAGAGTACATTCTCATGACAGAGCCCGATGCGGCAGTCCTAGAAATAGCATGATCAGTGTCACAGCTGCACTTACTACAATGACAAGCCACCTGAGACGCAGTACTCAAAAGGGAAACAACAAAAGTCTTTGCCACAGAATCAGGCATAGTGGTCAGAATGACCCCAATCTTAGTCAGAAGAGCTGACAAATACCTGGTCACATGGGTCTGGTAGTTAACAGCTCAGAAAGCTAACATAGCAGAAGTGTATACTACTTTCCCACATCTGTCCATTACATGACTATCCTTATCAGATGGTAAAGGCATTTACTTTTCTGAAGTCAAGGCCAATATCAGTGGTCTCTGGCTGACTAAATTTGCAGATGATTGCAAATTAGGGGCTGCCATCAAATCCCACATTGACACAAATGTTCTCCAGGAGGGGCTGACACAGACAAACAACTGGTGTCAGATCCATGGACTAAAACTAAATGCCAGGAAATGCATTATAGTATTCTTTGGGAAGTCATCCATCCCTGGTAACTATCATGCTAACAACATACCCCTTAGAGTTGACCCAGCAGTCAGGGATTTAGGCACACATAGATTGTAATCTAGCCTTTGACTATCACGTGTCTACAGTAGTGAGGAAATCCTTCTATGTTTCGCAACTTATAAACAAAGGTACGGCATCTAAGTCCAAGGAAGTCACTGTTCCACTGTATTTGGCATTCATCAGACCTGTCACTGAGTACAATGCTCCCTTTGGTATGTACCTAACCAGACATATCCAACAATTAGAACGTCCACAGACCTTAAGTAAAATATCCTATGCAGACCCCCTCAAGGCTCTATCCCTGCATTCTGTCTCCTACAGGCTTTTGAGGGGAGATTTATGCCTGACATACAGGGTACTGGCAGACCCCACCCTGATGGACCTCCTGCATATCCGCAGAACAAGCAGCACCAGAATTACCCATTCTAAAGACTTAAATCTTGCCTGTGATATAAATAGGATCTGCAGAAGTGACAGGTATGTATCCCAGAGATTACCCCATCTCTTGAACAAGCTCCCCGTCCATGTGAAGCAGAGTTCCTCCCTAACCCAATTCAAGTGTAACCTGGACAATTGGATGGAGAACAGGAAATTCATCCCTGGTTTGGCAACTATGTCTCCAATGGACACAGACCACTTGTAAATGGTTCATCTCCCAAGCCCCTGTTTACACTTATCAAGGGTATCAGAACTTGTTAGAGATTTGGGATGCATGGCTAGGCTTAAAAAGGCCCTTGTGGTCATTAGCCTAGTAAACACCTATGAATCTATGAACCTAAGAAGAGGGTAGCAACTTAGACAGTTTATCTGCAGTCACGAAATGATAGCTGTGTCAGAGGAAGGACTCATACAAAAGTTTAGAGTTTCAGTGACCTTGCAAAACCTGTCAGGCTTTTTGGGGGCAGAAGGCTGGAATTAAAGGCTTCAGAAGCTGAATAAAAAGTGTCCAGTACGGCATCCACTGGTGGAAGATTTGCAGAAGGTCTGGGAGAATGTATTTGCAAGAGTTCATAGTACTTTTGCGGTGGTAGTGCTGCGGTAGCGTTGCCGCCTCACAGTGAGACGTTGTCCTGTTCGATTCTCAGCTAAAGCGTCTTCTGTGTGGAGACATGCGTGAATGGGCGTACCTTCGTTGAAGGTTGTGCGTCAGAGCTGGCAACCCGGCATGTAAAAATCTACTGCCAATCATTAGCGGACTGGAGTTCCGCTGTAGCAACCCCTAACCGGGAAAAACAGAAAGACACAACATGGTACTTTTTTGAATGTCAGTCTCAGAACAAACCCACTGAAAGTATTTAATCATACAAACAACACTGTCCCCAGAGGATAATATTTCCGTAGAGGAATCCAGGGATTACTGATCTTCCTCTTCAGACCTCAGGGCAAGAGGAGAGTGGAACGGAGAGGAATAGGCCAATGATGTCTCACCAGAATCTAAATTCCCTCATTCTCAGAAGAATCCGAATCACTAGGATGCTTTGTAGGGGTAGAGGACTAGGAAACAGACCCAGGAACAGATAAGCCCTGAGTGGGCTTCAAAGCCATAAGCACAGTGAAAAGCTCCTAAGTAAAATCCTGCCATTTTTTGTGGGGATCCTTAGCCACAGGGGTGACATGTCTGGTATTCAGTTTCTCTTTTAAAGGTACATCAACTTTAACCAGTCTAGGGGATTCTGGGTCCTGTCTAGATTCATTGAGGGTTTGCAGGCACCTCTTCCAACGCAAGTATCTTGGGAACCCCACTTGAACCCTCTGATATAATCAGCCACGGTTCTTCCTCCACATCTACAGCAGAAGTAGGTACAGCCTCCAGTGGATGTGGAGATAAGCAGTCCCATGTCAGTCTCCAACTCGGTCACAACAAAGGGAGCTGAAATAGGCACCAGATGGTCCTCAGTTTCTTCATCCAAACAGAGATGTCCCAAGAAGACTGGACAGCAACAGATTCAGAACGTGCCTTTTTGGCTTTCTTTTTTTCAATAGTGGCTGAATATTGGGGTGGGCAAATTCAGAGGCCACAGCACCCTGCATCAAAGTTTTAAGTACTGGTTTCCAAGTAAATAGAAAGGGATGACAGATGACTGCAGAGAGTCTTAGGGAAAAATGCATGGCAGATCTTACACTGGCTACGGTTGTGTGTTGCACCCCAAAAAGTAACTTTTCTTGTCTGTCTTTATGGAGAATCTGCCCTCCACATTCTCATTCCCCCTTCCTGGATGACAAGTAAAAGGTAAATGTAAAGCAGAAAAAAAGCTCCGTAGCTGAACCAACTAGACGAACGTCTTGCAGACCTAATACAAGGTCATGTTTGGACAGGTGGCAAAGAAGTTCTGAGGATTAGGCACTCGTACATCACATATGTACCTTATGTGTAGGATGTAGAACATATACCTGACATAATGTGCCTGGAAGGTATAAGCGGTTTGGTATGCTAGCCGGACATATGGCTGTCCTCAACAGGATTAGCACAGATATAAAATATACCGCAACAGTGATAAGGAAGGACCATCACTACATAAGCTTAGAACATGCAATCTCATGAAACATATAATAAAGCTTGGAACACACATTCTCTTAATAAACATACTTGAGCTTAAAACACACATGGTTTACACGTATTTGTGTTCGGGCCACAAATTCTCCTGATGTACTTGACCTTAGAACAGACACTCATAATTTACATACTTAAGATTAGAACACAGAACCTTTTGTTGCATGTACTGGAACAAGGAACACACATTCTCTTTATACATGTGCTTGCGATTAGAACACATATTATTATGATACGAGAAAACACATTCCAGTGATGCATATACTCGAGCTTACAGCACACGTTTGTAGTATGGGTTCTCGCACTTGAAAACACACGTTCCCTGTAATATGGGTGCTCAATCACAATATAGTACAAGAAAATGTGATGCATACAAAAGCAAGCTTTGCAGGCAGCAGTCTCCCCTGCACCACCCCCCACACTGGAGACTTCACCTCACTCCCATACGTTATTATTTTCATTCACAGGTCACTGTCTCATTCTTTGTCCAGGAGGCTGCAAGAACAGACCACAAAAAAGTAATTAATATACAAGAGATACAACCTCACTCCAATGTGAGGTAAGCAAAATAATGTGACCACCTGCCACCTTAAACTATTATGCTCCAGCAAAGGTGACTCAAGCAAGTAAAATGTGAGCTGTGGGTGAGTGGGATGTGAGATGTGTATGTGTACTACACATGGGACTAAATATTGAACAGGTGACTTACCTTCCATATACAGACCAACAAAGGTTCTTTTCGAATACCGGTAGCTCAGAACGATGGCTGCATCCTGTCACCAGGCGGTACACGTAGGTTCTTGACAGAGCACGGTAACGGGCATGGAAGTTATCGGGTACAATAGAAGCACTAAGAATACTGCAAAAGATATCAGAAAACGGGTTTCAGTCTTTAAAAAATTAAAATCATAAACTGTACTATCACAAACTATAGTTTATGGGCTCGTAGGTTCATAGGAGATTACTAGGCTAATGGCTCAAGAGCCCTTACAAGCCTAGCCAGTTTTTTCATGCACTTTTACCCAATTTTCTATCCCTAGGGGAAAGATAACAAGGATCAGCAAGCAGGGATTTCACAATTTCTACAGCCTGCCTCTGTCCATAAGGGACATGGGTGTCACTCCAAGAGTGAATTTGCAATTTCCAATCCATTAGTCCAAACTGCGTTTGAAGATGGTCAGGGAAGTGCTCTGCTTCATGTGAATATTAAGCCTATTTCAGAGAAGAGGCAATCTCTAGGACACACATCTGTCTCGCCAGCATGGTCTACTCATGTCAGAGACCAGGTTTAGATCCTTTGAGCGGGTAACCCTTGTGCAGTTAGTTTTGTGAATATGCAACATTTTCAAATAATCAGTTTAAGAAACAAAAAGAGTAAACAATTGCTTCTAGGCGCGCACACACACACACACACACACACAGTACACACACACACAGTACACACACACACAACACAACACAACACAACACACACACACACACACACACACACACACACACACACACACACACTATTTTCAATCTCCATAACAGAAATAAACAAGTGGTCTGAGGTGTGGCATCCTACACAGAGTCAGTTCTGATACTTTCCATCCAGTTTAAAGCTCTCCAGTATCTTTGATGCCCATCCCGTTTACTCATTTGATAAATAACCTACTAAGCCCAGCTCCTTCCTCACATATGTTAAATCTTTTACTGTAATTCTTCTCCCAAAGGCTGGACCACATAGCAGCAAGTCACAGACATTCAGATCCACTTACTTCTTGCCCCACCAGTCAAATATCCTTAATAAGCTACTGGGTGCTCACAACCAAAGGCAGCTCTACACAACCACAGCATGTATGACCTTATCAAACAGGATCCACAAACAAATGCAAGAAAAAAAGAACCAGAGAAATAGTCACTGGCCTTGCAAAAGCATTGGACTCAGCCTTCCGCCCAAGAATACTGGGAGAAGTCATTTTTTTTTTGCTCTGGATCAGACGGTTTCACTTTTATAGGCTTGTAATGAGCTTGCATCTGGAGGGCATTAATATATCTATATAGATTTAATATCTATTGTTATATATATTTGTTTTCCAGACAGGCCCACTGGACAGACAGTCCCTTTTCAGGGGCAACCAATGCCTGATTAAGTGACTTGCTCACGTTCACACAGTAAGCAGATGAGGGTTGAAGGAATCAAACCCTGTACCATAGGAACTACAGCTCACAACCTTATTCCATCTGCCACATTTAAATGATCAACCATAACACACAACAGTGTTAACAAATAAGTTAATTACTCCATAGTGAGAAAATTAGGCATGACTTTGTTACCAATATCCACTCATCAAGCCTAGTTTTGGAGGTGACCTGGCATCACTTTATCTCTTAAACAGAGGAAGATAATTTTACAAAACAGGGACACACTGGGTCAAGTAACAGTCACGTTGGCAGATGGTGTTGATGTTCTGATGTAATAAGGTCTACGTATTAGTCATGCCGTTAGTTCCATAAAGATGAAGGACATGGAGAAGACTTGTTTTTTTTTTAAACACAAAATGCCAAACACAGATTAACTATCATTAGTCTGTTGGAGACAGACAAAAGGAATTGGGGCTTTTACCCTCTCAGAATAACTACGGTGCGCAGTACAAAAATCTTTTTGGTGTGGCTCTCTCACATATGTAACAAAATCTACATAAAATACACAGAACTGAAAACAGCTTTTCCTGTGTATCACAGCAGAAATCCAGAAACAAACAGCTGAGCACCAGAAATTAGCTGCAAATCAATTCACTTTTTATTCTGGAGAGAGAAGTACTGTGATACGTACATTTTGTAATCTACTTATTGGCTTGCTAAGTCCAATGGGCAGAAGTGTCCTTCTTCAAGGATGACCTGAGAGCACTGTCTGGTTAAGTGACTAGCTCAGGGTCACACAGTATGCAAATGGAGGTGAAAGGAATCAAACTCTGCTTGACTACAGGTAGCAGCTCATTAACAGCTCAGAGCCTTAATCCTTTATGTTAACTGCGAGACCACAGAAACATACCGAGATGAGCATTATATTCAATACTGAATCTGATGAGGTAGGAATATAATGGCAATAAAACTTCTTTGAACTAAGTAAAAAGGATTTTATGATCACCAGCGAGACATAGTTGTTGAAGGTGAGGTGATTGTTGACATATGTGCCTAGGTTCTAGATAGTCTTATCTGTCCTGAGAGTGAGGTGCTTGCTGTGCCAGGTAAGAGGAGGGAGCAGTGATTTTCCTAAAAATGACTATGCCACATTTTCTAACAATGAGGGTAAGCCTACAGCTGACATACCTGGTGTTGGGCTGATCTAAGTTCTGTTGGAATAACTGGACTCCAGAGGGGGATTTGATAACTGCATCAGATTGGCAATCATCCTCAAAACTGGTTAGCTACATACCCCATCTTCTACTTTCACCTCTGAGAAGTAGATGCCAAGGAGGAGGGGTCAAAGACACAGTCCTACAGCACCACAAACATCTTACCTGAAGAGATGTCCCTTATCCAGTGTGGGTTCTGTCAGAAAACTATCCAACAGGCAATGCACAGGTTTATGTTAAGTCTGGAAAGTTTAGCTATGACATCGGTCTGTGGTATAGTACTGAAGGCCTTGGAAAGATCTCGATAAGTAGTATGGATGGTTATTCCCCTTCTAAGGCTTCAGTAAGCCATTCATAAACATTAATCAGGTTTAGAACGTATGATCTATTCTTAGTAAAAGCTATTATCTGGTGCAAAAGGAAACTGACATGAGCTGAGGACTAAAAGTATCTGCTGTTTGTAACATACATATTCTCTCCCCAAAACCTGTAATACCAGTAAGGCGCATATAACTTACCCGCAAACTACCATCATTTCAGTCTGATTTTTTTTTTCTTGCTTTATCTGCCTCTTTCAGCTCGGCTGAACAGCTTCGTTCGACCTTGCTACTTCTGGGCTCACTCCACTCCCCTCCTCTACCACCATTCATGTGCCTCTTCCAGCTGGGCTAAACCGCTCCATTTGTCCTTGCTATGCTCGGGCTCATGCCGCTCCCCTACCCTATCCCCATTCCCACACACCCCCTCTTTATAAAATTTATACTCTCTACACCACACCTCTTCCTTATCCTCCACCCAATCAGCCACTATAATTAATTAGCACCTTTTCTCATTGACAACCATTCTTTCTACACTCTCTTCCCCTATAGCCTCATTATCTACCCTGTCCCCTTATTAGTCCCATCCAGTCCCTTCCACATACTCCTATTGTCATCTTGAACCTTTTCCTCCCACTCTCATACCCTATACCACTAGATAGCAGCCATTTCTACTACCTGTTCCCTCTCTCTACTCTATCTCCTATCATGTGGCATCTCTAGCCCTCTGTCTCCTCTTTCTTCTTCCTCTCATTAACAGCCTCCTACCATACTTCACTTTGCCTTCAACCGCTCTCTCCCACCCTTCCTCATACTCTCAACACCCACTCTGTCACCCATATTTAGTCTCACCATCACTCTTCCTCACCTCACCATCTGATCTCTTCAAAATTATGACTTTTTCTAGCTCATCTCTCCCTTCTAGTCGGAAACCTCAATATCCTTCTACTCTGAACCTATGCTTCTATATTCTGCATTGACACACTTCTCTTGTATGGGGACATCCACCCCATTTCATCAACCCAGAACCTCCCACCCCTTGCTTACACAATATCTCAACACTAACCTCTCCCCCCACCTAAATTACTAAAATTCTTCTCACTAAATATCAAAGCATTGTAAATAAAATAACAGAACTGCACTCTTGGATTTCTAATACATTTCCCCACAAAGTACAGTTGTGTACCTACCATAAATGTAAATGTTCATCATGTTTCACTGCTGCAGGCATTACAATTGGGTTATCCTGCTGGCAGGCTACCCACAGTCGGCCTGAGTTCCAAAGTCTAGGTGCGGCGTCAGTTGCTGTCACCTCTTCCCTGACGTCAGAGCACCAGGGGTATAAAAGATGCAGCCGACGCCATCTTCATCAGTTTTTCTTGCCCCAGATGTCAGGTGCCCCTAAAATGGTAGGCTAAATTATGCCAATAAGCATGCATGCACAAAAAACAACTTTTCCTTCATCTACAAGCAAATACACCACATAGGTTGTATAGAATAGAAAAGTACAGTTAGGTCCCAGCAAAGAAGGAAGGGGGATGGTGGGAGGGTAACCTGGACTGCAACAGTGAATACACTCGAACATCTACATTTATGGTAGGTACACAACTGTACTATGTTCATCGTGTTTCACTGTTGCAGTCATTACAATTGGGTTGAATCCCAAAGCTAAGGTTGGGAGGCTGGAGCTAAATAGGATTAGGAGTGGCTATAAGGCCCTGCAGAACTGCAGTGGCAAAGCCCGCCCTGAATTTAGAGTAGAGAGGCAAGTGCTTTGTAAAGGTATGCACTGAACTCCAAGTTGCAGCCTCTAAGATGTCTTTGGTCGGTACTCCTCTGAGGAAGGCTGCTGCTCTGGTTGAATGTGGCCTAATGCCCTTAGGCACTGATTTGCCATGCTGTGAATAGCAGAAACGAATGCAGTGGCCTATCCACTTTGAAACAGTCTGCTTTGAGATGGGCTTTCCTTGTGATCCTGCGGCATATGCCACTAGAAGTTGATCAGTCTTTCTGAAAGCTTTAGTTCTGCCCAAGTAGAAGCGTAGCTGTCTGTGAATGTCCAAAGAATGCAGAATTCTCTCACCCTTATTCTGTGGGTTAGGATAGAAGGCAGGCAAATTAATCGTTTGGTTTAGGGCCACACTGGACACTACCTTAGGCATAAAAGTAGGGTTTGTCCTCAACAAAACCCTGTCAGGATGGAAAATGATAAAAGGTTCCACAGCCATGAGTGCCTGTAACTCTGAGACTCTTCTAGCGGAAGGTATTGCTAGGAGCAGAGCTCTTTTCCAGGATAAGAATTTTATGTCAGATGCAGAGGCTGGCTCAAATGGAGGTAGTGTGAGTTTTTCCAAGACATAGTTCAGGTCCCATGCAGGTACTGGTGCTCTCCTTGGAGGTCTTATGTTTTTGGCCCCTCTGAGGTACTGCCTCAGTAACGGATGAGAAAAGATAGGTGGTTCTGTATTGTAATGAGCTGAAATGGCAGAGGCATGAATTTTAATTGATGAAAAGGAAAGGCCTTTATCCAGCATCTCAGTTAAGTATTGCAAAATCTGAGGAATATTTGGAACAATCGTGTCAGTACCTTATGCTTGGTTCCAAGCACAGAATCTCTTCCATTTGTCTGCATAAGATTTTCTGGTGCTAGGCCTCCTGGCCTCCAAAATAACATCCATCACTGCTTTAGAGAGAGGTGTGTCTTGAGGGGCTATATTATCTGCCAAGCCACCAGGTTTAAGGTTTTGAGTTGGCTGTGCAGTATCTGACTGTCTTGTTGGGTCAATAAGTGAGGAATTTGAGGTAATGCCCAGGCTGGGCAGTGAGACAAGCTCTTTAAGATTGGGTACCAGTGCTGGCGGGGCCAGTCTGGGGTAATCAGTATCATTTTTGGTTTCTTTTGTCTGACCTTGAGGAGTACCTTGGGGAGGTGAGGCAGAGGAGGAAAGGCATATGTTGTTGTGTCTTTCGGCTTTTCCCAGTTAGGGGTCGCCACAGTGGAACTCCGGTCCGCTAATGATTGGCAGTTGATTTTTAAGTGGTGAGTTGCCAGCCCTAACACACGACCTTCAACGAAGGTACGCCCATTCACTCATGTCTCCACGCAGAAGACGCTCTAGCTGAGAGTCGAACCGGACAGCGTCTTACTGTGAGGTGACATTGCTACCGCAGCACCACCACCGCGGATAGACGAGGAAAGGCATATACTGTTAGATCTTTCCAGCTGAAATATAGAGCATCCACTTTCCATGCTTGCTTGTGATAAGTCGTTGTGCAGAATCTTTGTAGTTGGTAGTTGTGAGGGGAGGCAAATAGGTCTATGTTCGGGCATCCCCAGGTCCTTGTTATCATGCTGAAGACTTGTGGATCCAATTTCCACTTGTGGGGATCCATTAGGTTTCTGCTTAGTTCGTCTGCCAGAGTATTTTTCCTTCCTGGCAGGAATTGAGTCTGCAGATGTACTTGGTAAGTCAATGCTGTGTGCCACAAGCTCATGGCTAGCCTGCAGAGGGGGTAGGAATGTGTGCCTCCCTGCTTGTTTATGTACCACATGACTGTAGTATTGTCCATCTTTATTAGTAGCTGTCCTGGATGAAGTTGATCCTTGAAGGCTGTTAGGGCATTCTGAACAGCTAGCATCTCTTTTTGATTGATATGTAGATGCATTTGACTTGCGGACCATGTGCCCTGAATACATCTTCCTGCCATATGGGCCCCCCAGGCGTAATATGATGCATCTGTTGTCAATGTCTGCCTGGCTGTGGGTAAGGTTAATGTCTGTCCCATGTTGTGGTGACAGGTTTTTGCCCACCATCGAAACTCCTGTTGCAGGCAGGGAATGAGGGTAATTTTTGTTTCCAGGCTGTGGCAATGTTGAGTCCAAACACTTTTTAGATACCATTGAAGTTTCCTCATATGCAGTCCTGCATATGGAATTAGCAGAATGCAGGATGCCATGAAACCCAAGGCCTGCAGAATTTTTCTTGCAGATAACTGGGTCTTTGTTGCCAACATTTTGAAGTAAGTAGTCAGTTGTATGTGTTTGTCTGGCAGTGGATAAGCCATCTGAGCAGTTGTATTTCAACTTGCACCCAGGAATATTATCTCTTGAGAGGGTACGAGTTTTGATTTCTTTTCATTTACTGTGTACCCTAGACTTGTCAGTAATCTTTTTACAAACGCCAGATGCTGTAGTAGAATGTCCTTGTTCTCCGCTTGAATAAGGCAGTCGTCCAAGTAAGGCTATATTTGTATTCCTCTTTGTCTGCAAAATGCAATTACAGGTGCCAGGCACTTTGTGAAGACCCTGGGCACAGTAGATAAGCCAAAGGGCAGTGCAGAGAATTGGTAGTGCATTGAGCCAGCTTTGAATCTGAGGTATCTTCTGCATGTTTGTCTGATTGGGACATGCAGGTGTGCCTCTTTTAGATCCAAAGTCACAAGCCAAGCCTTCTTGCCCAACATGGGCAGAAGCTGCTGTTGAGTCAACATTTTGAATTTTGGAATATCCAGATATGTGTTTAAAAGAGATAGGTCCAGTATTGGTCTCCAGGCTTTGCCTTTTCTGAGTACCAAGAACAGTCTTGAATAAAATCCGTGACCCTGCTCTTGTTCTGGTATTTGTTGAATGGCCATCATGTCCATGAGGGATGAAACTTGTTTTTTTGCCTCTGCCCATTGATTGTGTGGCAGGTCTGGCATACCGTTTTGCCTTGGCAGGGTGTGAAAGTGGAACCTGTAGCCTTGTGAAACTATATTTAGAACCCATTTGTCCTAAGTGATCATGTGACAATTTTGTGAAAAAGTGCTAGCTTTCCCCCCAAAGGTGCTGCCAAAAGATAAGTGCTTGGTGCTGGAAGTGGAAAGTCATTGAGACTGTTTCCTTATGGCTGCGATTTTTCCTCTCCGCTCTTGGAGGTAGAAGCACCCCATTGTTTAGGCCTGTATGAGCCTTGGGGCTGTGATCTGCCTCTAGGGCGTCTATATCTGCCCCTTTGTGGCCTATCGGACACTGGAAAGGACCAATTTTTTGTAGGCCAGTTCCTGCTAAATCTGGGAGGCTGTACCTGCAAGAAATCCTTGACTGTTTGCATAGATTTAGCCTTGTCCTCCATTTTCTTCAACACCTCTTCTGCTTTAGCACCAAAGTATCATGGTGTAAAGGAGCGTCTAATAGTTTTGCTTTAACATGATCCGGCAAATTTTGTTCTTTTAACCAAGCATGCCTCCTAATGACAGAACCTGTAACAGCGGCCCTGCAGGATGCCTCAAGAGAATCAAAACCACATTGCAAAGTATGCTTTCCAACTTGTTCAGCTGCATGCAATAAATCCTGCATTTCTTTATTGTCTGCACATTCTGCATTTGCTGGCATTTTCTCTTTAAGCAAAGATATAAGATATTGCTGATACTTAAGCATATGAAATTGGCAATTTAAAGCTCTTACAGCCAAGGTAGCAGAGGTATGAATCTTTTTGCCCCATCTGTCTAGGGCTCTAGAATCCTTATCAGAGGGGATATGTTTTTTGCAGTAGAAGCCTTGACCCCTTTGGGACCCTCTAAAATGGTTTCTGGGTCAGCTGCAGGGTTCTTGTAGAGATATTTAGGTGAATCAGGAACCCTATAGTATCTGTCTGGCTTAACAGGGGCTGGTGGTAAAGAGTCTGGAGAAAAACTGGACTCTGTAAATACATCATCTACAATGTCTAAAACAGGCGGGATAGCAAGGGGCCTGTGCTGGGGCAATAAAAGGAAATCTCTGAGCCTCTTCTTGGATTCTGAGTAATCTTGGCTCTCCCAGTGGAAATGTTCCCTCACAGTATGCAGTGTTTCCCCAAAAGAATAATCGTCAGGAGGAGAGGCTGAAGGGATAGATTCTTCAGCATCAGAATCCTCATAGGGAGGAATACTGTAATCCTGTTCAGAGGAGGAATCAGAAAAAATAGAAACCTGGTCTGAAGATTCATATTCTAACTCTTGCCTAGGACTCTTTTCAGGAGGGGTATGGGAACCCCTGATCAAAGTAATAAGGTCTTCGGCCATTGTAAGCATCTGATTTTAGGCATGGAGGCCTGTCCAGATGAATGCTGTACTTGTTTCTTTGTCTTTGTAGCTGAAGTAGGTTTTACATACAACTGTGTAGGCCTGAAAACACCCTCAGAAGCCGATGCCTGCTCAGTGGCTCCAGACCCATCTGAGGGAATAGTTTCTGAGTGTCCAATACCTTGAGTTTCCTGAGGCCCAGTCGGCTCCACGTGGGAGTCAGAAGTGGCCTGTGGCTCTGAGGTAGCGGGCATCAGGGGCTGCGAAAGCGCCTCACTGAGAACCGGAGAACCAGCGACAGGCCTAGAAGAAGCCTCGCCATCGGTTTTTGATCTCAGATGCCTGTCCTTTTCTTTTCGTTTTTTATAAACTGCGGTAGTCGGCTGATCCGACGGCATTATATAATTAAATCTTCTGCCAAAGTAATGAAATGCAAAATCGTACCAACGCTTAATAGCACGTTGGTTAAATCTAGCACAAAACTGACAACTAGCAATGTTATGGTCAGGGCCTAAGCAAGGAATACAGTAAGAATGAAAATCCTTATGAGGTACTTGCTTCCCACAGGAAATACAGTTATTAACTTTTTCTGACATCGGTCTGGAGCAAGAAGAAAGTTTCCCCACCGGGGTACTTAGCTTTAATGAAGAGTTTGGATCTGAAATTCGAATTTGAAAATTTCAGGAGTCGGCCGACCGGCACTTGCCAACTGCTTTTGCTTCGGGCACTGCGCGGCAAGAAAGACTGAAGAAAATGGCGTCGGCTGCAACTTATATACCCCTGGCGCAGTGACGTCAGGGAAGAGGTAACAGCAACTGACTCCGGACCTAGACTTTGGAACTCAGGCCGACTGCGGGTAGCCTGCCAGCAGGATAACCCAATTGCAATGACTGCAACAGTGAAACACGATGAACATCTTAACTCTATCGAAAACCTGGCTTAAACCACACATCCTCAACTCAGAAATCTTACCTCCAGGCTACAATATCTTTCACTCAGATAGAACCAATAAGTGAGGAGGGGGGGGTGGCTATCATCTACTCGGAACTACTAAACCTGCCCCCTCTCTCCATCTCTGTTCCATCTTTCTCACTTGCAGAAATCCTTATCGTTAACTGTCACCTAACCTCACACAAAAATTTGCCATAGTCTCTATAGACATTCCCCCCTGCAATAATATTCCAATCCTAGAGAACTTTCTCTCCTGGCTCACTCAACACGTCCACTATGAAACCATCATACTTGGAGATGTTAACATAGACTGTTCCAAACTATCCCCCTCATCCCCTACCCATAGTCTTAACCTCTATGGATTTCACCAGCACATTTCTACCTCCACCAAAACTAACAAAAACTCCCCTTCTGGACCTATCCTTGACTGGATTCTTACCTCAGCTGCCAATAATTACCATAACTCTGGCATACTTCCAAACTCTTTAAGTGATCACTCCCCAACCTTTATTTATAGACTTACCCAGCATTTTCCCAAAGACCATACTTACAGAATATGCCAGGACCTCACCCACTTTGACCCTCACACTTTTAACTCTAAACTATCTGGCATCAATTGGTTCTTCCTAAACCACCTCCCTCTCAATGAGGCTGTAAAGTCCTTCAGTAAGATTTTCCTTGATACTCTTGATTCTATTGCCCCTTCTAGAAACATCAGAAGTAAATTAAACTATGCCCCCTAGCTTACAAAACAAACCTGGCTGATCATGCACAAAAGAGATAGAACCTGGAAATCCTGGGTTAAAAATAAATCCACTCCCTTACTTCAAACACACAAAGAGCTCAGAAACCAGACCAAAAGAAATAGTCAAAGATAAGAGAGCTTATTTTTCATCTAACCAATGCAGCCCTCACAAAAATCCCCCAAAATCTTGGACCTCCATCAACAACCTGCTCCACCCAGGTAAACCCACTACTCCCAACCCCTTTCCTCACAACACTGCCACTGAAATTGCCACTGTCCTCAACAACTATTTCATAGAAACTATCCAAAAGCTCACACAAAATAGTACATCTCACCCAACCCCTCTATCACCTCTTAACAAAACTCTTCCCAATACATTTTCTTTCTAATCAGTCCCAATTACCACTATTAAATCTCTTCTAAATAAACTTAAGCATTGCTCCCCCTCTGCCGACCCACCTACCCTCCCACTTCCTAAAAATAGCTGCACAATCCATCGCCTACCCTGTCACTATACTTATTAATCATTCCATCTCTGAGGCCCTAGTCTCAGATATATGGAAATACCTTTATAGAATCCCTCTTCACAAAGGCGGCGACTCTACTGATCCCTCTAACTTCAGACCCATTGCTATCTATCCCTCCTTTCTAAATTTTTAAAAAAGTGCATCCTTGCTCAGTTAATTAAATACCTTCTTGACAACAATCTCCTTACACTTACCCAACATGGCTTTAGACCCCACCATAGCATAGCCACTGCATTGCTCTCCTTTACTCAAACCATAGCTGAAGCCCGTGACAATTACTTGCTTGCCTCCTGTCTATTCCTTCACCTTTCAAATGTCTGTGATACTGCCTCTCAACTAAACTCCTTACTAAACTTTCGGATCTACATCTCTCCTTCTCTTCTCATCAACTGGTTTCTAGCTACCTCTCCAGCAGGCAGCAATCTATCCGCTGGCAAACTGTCCACTCTCCTGTAAATACTGGAGTTCCCCAAGGATTGATTTTAGGCCACCTTCTGTTCAAAATATTCACTAAAAAACCTAATTCTTCTACTAACCTCTCTACACTTCTACAACATGCCAATGACTCCACCCTTATCACCTCTGCACGCAACATCCCTGAACTCCTAGCTCTTACTCAACAAACATTCACCTCTGTCGAAACCTAGGGCTCTGATAACCAATTAATACTAAATCCAAAAAAAACTAAACTCCTTCTCTTCTTCCCTAAAACACTCGCCCAGCACAAACCCTCTTTCTCTATCATCTCTCCTAATAACACCATTATCAAGCCCATACCCCATACCAAACTACTTGGAGTAATTATTGATGATGAACAAAAATTTGATACTCATATCCAACAATGTATAAAAAAGACAGACCAGAAACTTGGACTTCTCTATCCCAATCAGAAATTTATGTCACCTTCTTCCAAACCTTCCCCACGCTCAGTCCCTTCTTTTACCCTGTCTTTTCTATACTGCCCCTGTCCTTACTGATGTTCAAACTTCACTTATCACTAAACCAGAGCAAACGTATCACAAAATATCCAGGTTTGCCTATAATCTCCCCTATAAATCCCACCACTGTCTCATCCTTAAATTACTCCAATGGCCAGAATTCTCTAAACTACTACTTCTACCCCAACTTCACATTACACACACTATCCTGAATGACCCCTCTTCCTGCCCTTCCATATCCAACCTGGTCTCCTACTACAACCCCCATCATCACCTTCGTACTTCCAGCAAACACCTCCTTGACATATATAAACCCAATAAAAACATAGGAAAGTCCCTCTACAAATACTCTGTTGCACATGCTTTTAACTCACTCCCTCAAAACATAAGAAGCATTCGTCAAAAACACCTGTTCAAAAAATAACTTAACATTTTTCTTCAGAGTACATGGTCCTGCCCTTGTCTAACCCCCACTTGATCTAGCCTCTTCTCAGCTTTCTTTTTCCCAGTCTACTCTTTACTTTCTCATATACCTTTATACCTCCCTCTCTCCTCAGTTCCATAGCATATATATTCATATAAATCTTTTGTAAAAAAATGTTTTGATTGAATGGTTTATCTATTTGTATGTACTTCATGTGAGATATTCTCTAGACCTGCCAATTGTTATTTAACCTACTCTATGTACAGATATTCTCTAATTGATTTTCTTATTATGTTTCATGGTGGTTTTAAATTTTTACTGTTATATTTATTTTTGATTTGATTTTTATTGTAAAAATAAGTAATACTTCTGGAGCTTTTCTCCTCGGGTCTCCACTGAAAATGGGTCCCTGGTTCAGCTGGACTAACCCGATTAACAAATCTCAATAAAGAAATAAAATAAATAAGAAATCCAAAGAGAATGTGTTCCAGGATTTGGAAACCACCTGTATCACTGTTTATTAGTTTAGAAGTGATGCACTTCACTGCTTTGTAAATGATATTTCCAAGGCAGTTTCCTAGAACAGTTGTGGGCCAACATTGCATGATGGTACCACTGTGGTCCTTCTCCACTTCTCATGGACATTACATGTGTAGAGATTCAAATTAAAGAGTAATGGGTAGAGGTTGGCTAAAAGCTACCTGGCACTGCTGAGAAGACAGCTGGAAATAGTACTTGATCCCAAGGAACTGGGATTTTTAGTTTTGGATAGTGGATTTTTAGTTTTGGATAAATAATTAGAAGTAAGCGCTTTCATTTGTCAAAGACAAAGACAAATGAAAGCGCTTACTTCTAATTATTTATTTCATTTTTTGAGAGTACATAGTAAGTTATTTACACGCTGTTAAATCATTTAACTGATTCAGTTTGTTGAGCGTATTGTAAATATTCGTACACGCTATACATTGATGTTTTAAGCGATTTTAAACCGTGGTTATTCAAGACTGTTTCTAGCTGCCTGGACCTAGTCTTTTCCTTTCACTGGTTTGGAATTTTCTTTGTGGCTCGTTTGACTGATTAATCCCATATGGTAACTGGTAGATTTTTTCTGTTTTAAATATCTTTTATATCTGGTAAGTGGCATCTTTTATGGAGAGCCATGAGTTTCCTCTTTTTGTTGCACATATTGTTTATATTGCTGCTCTGCCAATGAATAGGTTCGTTTCTGAAACTGTGATTACTGCAATGGCTGATGGGAAAAGGCTCTTCAATGCAGGTATTTAACAGGATAAAGCTTTTAGAGGTGTGAGCAGAAACGTTTGGCACCAGATTACATAGGGAATTTTATTTTATGTCTGTTAAGGAACTAAGTAAATAATAAAATGTTTGCTTTGTAGTAATCCCAAAATACTGATGGTCTGAAATGGGGTTTGAAGTGTGTTTTGAGGGGGAGCACCACTGCCAGGTGGTTTAACACAGCAAAAGAAGTAACTCAAGCTCAAGCTTAATGCCAAGAAATGTATAGTTACCCCCTTTGGGAAAAAACATGTACCCGTGAATTACCACCTAGATGGCAGTACACTAACCACTGAAAGTGTGATAAGAGACTTAGGGACACGGGTGGACAGTGGTCTCACCTTCGATAACCACATCGCCACAACAGTTAGGAAATCCTTCTATGTGGCACACCTCATCACTAAGGGCTTTTCATCCAGAAAAAAGGAGGTCATTGTCCCACTGTACTCATCCCTCATTAGACCCATTATAGAATACAACGCCCCATTTGGTATGTACCTCTCAAGACATCTGCAACAACTGGAAAGGCCACAGAAATACCTCACTAAAAGAATCACAGGCCTAAAGCAGATGCCCTATGCTGACTGTCTAAAAAAACTCCACCTATACTCTGTCGCATATCGTCTACTCAGAGGCAGTCTCTACTTAACATACAAGGCCATGTCAAACCCAGAGCTGTTGGACATGCTACACTTAAAGAAATCCCAATCCCTCAGAGACACACGTTCCAGGGATCTAAACCTTGTCATCGCAATGAACAAAACATGCTGGAGGGATAGGTTCCTGACCCAGAGACTCCCCAGACTCTGAAATAGACTGCACATACATGTCAAGCAGAGCGCCACTTTGGCCCTCTTCAAAAGGAACCTTGATGACTGGATGGGAGATAGAAAATTCACCCCAGGGATCACGTCAGTCAACCTGCTAGACAGGAGTCCAGGGAAGTAAATACTGTTTGAAGAAATAGCCAGGGAATTGTTATGGCTAGGCTTGTATAGGCCCTAGGGCCGATAGCCTGGTACCAACCTATGAACATGGGGAGTGAAATGGAAAAGTTGGCATGGATAACGTTAAGAAGGCTTTCACCTTGGTAGAAAGTGGCATGACTTAGTTAAGAGAATTAACATTAGCTAAGTGTATCTCATTTAATGGACAGCTTTTCAAGTTAGTTGCATATAACAAGGCACCTACATGTAACAGTATAAGGAAACAAAAACAGCAGTGCTGCTGGGCTGTAACTGTTCCCATAAGAAAAGCTTAAGGAATCTACAGCAGCCAAATGAAAGCATTGGCAAATGACTGCAAGCAAACAAAAAACAGGAACTTATTACTGAATATTCTCATATGTGTATACCTTATTTGTAAAAAGATGTCAAAAAGGTGACAAATGATAATGACCATACATGATTTTGCTACCAGAGAAGAACAACTGTCTTTATGCAAATGAGCTTTATGTGACTCCACAGCAGTAATTCATTCTTACTACTTTCTAAAGTGCTGGACACTTTACAAGCTTGACATGGAAACAGCCAAAATGAGCGGCTCGGCATTTACATAAAAATCCGCAAGTAACCAACGTCTACAACTGAGTGCCAAATGGTGCAAAAAGCAAAACTACGTTGATCCTTGCAAAATGCCATCTGTACTTCTGCAGTGACCACTTGATGGCCCATAGTATGTTTATTAATTTGTATTTGTTAACCACGGACGATCACTGATCCCCTTCAGTATTTTGAGACTCAGCCAGGGAGTACAATCTCAAATAATACAAATGTCACAATCAATAAATGTTGTAGAAGCAATGGCTAGAAAAAATAGGGGCTAACCTTTCCATGCCATAAGAATCTGAAATTACTCTTTTACAACTAAACAGTATTATTGATTAATGGAAATAAAACAAATGTGCAAACATATTATAGCAGATATAAAACCTGTCTCTGCAATTCTGAGTATTAAGCTCAACAGCTGTATGTTATAAAAATCTTTTTGTATTTGGGTGTCTACATCATATCGTCAAATGCTTAATTTATCGAACACCTACTCATCAAGCCCTAATAGCCAAACTACCTACTCACTGAATGACCTAATCATCAAAACCTCTGAAAGATTTTATTTGGCCATCCTGAAAAAACATTGTATAACTGACATGTTGATTGGCCGTGATTTATCCATTACCTCATTGTAGTGTGATCTTGGAATTGGCTTATGTAACTTGGAGGGGGTGCAGCTCCCCCTGCAAAAATGTAAAAAATGTTTACCTTTAGCGGTGATGACCAACTAAAACATTCTGATGATTTCCAGTTTGATGAATGAATGATATAGACCCATACTGGGCACACTATCGCTATATTGCCTGCACACTTTTTGCGTACACTGTTAGCAGTGAATATCCACTGGTTTTGCTTTCTTTGTTATGGCTTGTATTGCTTAACATCATATGCACTGGATAGCCTGTAACAGTACTACATAACTGTACTGTACAACTTACTCTATATTGTTTACATAATAAACATATATATATATATATATATATATATATATATGTATATATATTAACTTGCTTGTTGTACAATAATGTTGCTCTTTTTTGAGCTTGGATACTACACAATAAAATAAAATAAAAAAGTCAGATGTAGATGACAGGAATATTAGAAAATATTCAAATAAGTTTTAACTATAACTAACACTGGTATTCTATATACAATATTTAAACCAAAGGGTAGAAAACAGTTACATTGACAAGCCCTTCAGTAAAATCTGCAAGAAAGCCCAAGTCTATATTACTCTCCTTCATCAGCTACCTCTAACCTGACAGACAATACCTGATACAGCATCCAATTACAGTTTCACTAAATACCTCTCATGCGTCCTGCACATTTACATATCCTGTTTGGAAATCTCTTATTTATACGAATTTCAGCTCCTTCTCTTACTCGGATTTCTAGTAGTCCTCTCCATGTAAATTTGTATATAGTCTGCATCACTGCATGCTATCACATATTAAAAATGTTTCTTCTCTCTATGTTATTGTACTCTACCTGTTTTTTTTAATTTATGCTTTTCAAATGTATGTTTTTACTTGCTCAAGGCTGAAATTTGTCAATACAGATCAGAGCTCTACGGAAGTAAACAAATTAAGTAAGTAAATAAATAATTGTAGAAGTTTTACTGGATGCATGCGGTAGCAACACCCTTTGCCCTGTATAAACAAAGAAATATACATCTGTTGACACAAATGTAAGGCATGTGTGGAAACAAAATGATAAGTCATAACAGAAAATGCAGACCAATGGAAATAAATAAAAATACAATTTGCAACAGAACACAATAAGCCTAGCTTAATAATGCTAGATATTATGTGACCTAGACATATCTGTCCAGACCTATGAGTTAGACATTAATTATGAAATGTGGCATTTTAACCAAAGTAATGACCTTACATAATATAGCTTTGTATAAATAATTTAGATACTTCATAAATGTGCAACTGTGTCTTAATATGGAAATAAATACACTGACAGAAATGGCGTTCCTCTGAAGGTAGGCAATTATCTGTAGAGAAATGAATCTCAGGATTTACTGTGAAAATGCTACGATGTCTGGTACGTTCCACAGTTTAATTTGTGCAATGTCAGACTTTAGTCTTTAATGTCAGAAACCTGAAGGACTTGAATTGTCTAGTTCAAAACAGAAAAAAAAGAACAGCAAAGTCCTTGCATAGAATAAAAATGTAAAACATACACTCTGGGATACTTTAAAATCTTATATGTATGGGAATGATTTGATAGACATACAACGATATCCTGCATCATACCTACTAATACGTTTTTTATTTGATTACAAAGAAGGTATTTACTTCTTCCAAGAACCATCGTTTCAATTCTTCTATTTTAGTAATCCATGCCAGTATTCTGCAACCTACTGGTAGCTTATTCTTTACTATTAATGTAAATGTTAAAATCTTCCTAGTTAGTATAGTGGTGAGTGTACTTGCCTGTTATATGGTAAACCAGTGTTCGAATCCCTGAAGAAGAATACATTTATGCTTGTGGATTCTCACAGTAAGACGTTGTCCTGTTCGATTCTCAGCTAAAGCGTCTCCTGTGTGGAGACATGCGTGAATGGAGTACCTTCGTTGAAGGCTGTACGTCAGGGCTGGCAACTTGGCACGTAAAAATTCTACTGCCAATCATTAGCAGACCGGAGTTCCGCTGTGGCGACCCCTAAACGGGAAAAGCCGAAAGACACAAGACTCTTGTCTTAGCACAGATATCTGCTGTCTCTCTATACTGTATCTTATTTGTATATATTTATGTCAGTTTGCAACTTTTCTCCCCAGGCCTCCACTAAAAATGTGTTTCATAGCCCAGTCACTCTTTCCCATTAATCAAAAGCAATACATCAGTAAACAAATAAACAAAAAATAGATGTTGCCAAAAAAGGACAAAATATTTTCAGACATAGTAAAAGCCCTAAATAACAAATATAAACAAATATTTGATCAGAAAAATCAGAAAAACTAGAACAATGGAAACATACATCATATAATATTAATCTTAGGCTATTACACAAATTGGCCAGTATGTCAAAATATCACATTATTTATTTAGTATTTATTTACATTTGTTAACTGAGTATGTCCGACTGGGTTGGAAACCCATTTTCAGTGGAGACCTGGGGACAAAAGCAACACAAACATAGGTTCATAGGTAGGTACTAGGCTATCTGCCCGAAGGCATTTATAAGCCTAGCCAGAATGTGTTGGCTTTCGCCACCTCCTTAGATTAGTTCCCTGTGCCTCTGTCCAGCAAAGCCACCAAAGTGATCCCCGGGGTAAACTTTCTGTTTACCATCCACTCGTCAAGGTTTCTCTTGAAGAGTGTTAGCAAGGAGCTCTGCCTAATGTAGATTGGAATCTTTAAGTGCAATTTAATCTGCTTTTTGCGCGACGATCGTTTGGGCAACCAATAAATGGACTTATTACATATTTGAGGTATTGTTCCTGGTCTTTGTGGTATATTTTTTCTGCTTGGTTCTCAGTTGTATTCATAGATTGGAATCTTGTTCCAAAGCATGGGAAGTCTATGGGACAGGAATCTATCCCTCCAGCACATCCTATTTATTGTTGTTGTGAGGTTTAGATCCCTAGAGCGTGTGGCACGAGGGGATATGTTTTTCTTTAGGTGGAGCATGTCCATCAATTCTGGGTTGGACATGGACTTGTATGTCAGGCAGAGATCACCTCTGAGTAGGTGGTATGCAACCGAGTACAGCTGGAGTTTCTACAGTCAAGCTGCATAGGGCATCTGTTTGAGGCCAGTGATCCTCTTGGTGATGTACTTTTGCGGTCTTTCCAGCTGTTGCAGGTGTCTGGTAAGGTACATCCCAAATGGGGCATTGTACTCTATGATGGGACTAATGAGTGATGAGTAGAGGGACACAATGACCTCTTTTGATCTGGATGCGAACCCTTTTTTGATTAGGTGGGCCACATAGAAGGATTTTCTAACCACTTTGGCAATGTGATGATCAAAGGAGAGATTACTATCTACTTGGGTCCCCAGATCCCTTATTACATCTTCCGTATTTAGGGGACTACCAACTATGTGGTAGCTTGTGGGAACTTTGTTTTTTTCCAAAGGGATGACTATGCACTTTTTGGCATTTAGCATGAGGCCATAATTTTGACACCAGGTATCTGTCTCAGTGAGACCCGTTTAGAGGATGTCTGTGTCAGCCAGAGAGTCAGTTATAGCCCCTAGTTTGCAGTCGTCTGAGAACTTGGTCAGCCATAGTCCTCCTGTGCTTGCCTGTACTTCTGAGAATTATATGCTGAACGGGGGGTCCTAGGACTGAGCCCTGGGGAACGGCACTTGTAACCGGTTTAGAGTCGGACCTAGCTCCTGCAACTCTTACCATGTGGGTTCTGTCCGTGAGCCAGTTGGCAACCCATCTTGTGACATAGGGATTTATGTTCAGGTTGGTGAGCTTGTCTATAATACCAGAATGGGGAATGGTGTCGAAAGCCTTTGCGAGGTCTAGGTAGGCTGTGTGTACCACCTTTCCCTCGTCTACATTCTTGGTAACTGTCTCAAAGAAATCCACCAGGTTTAGGAGGCATGATCTGCCCTTAACAAAGCCGAACTGGGTAGGGTCCAGTGTTTGGAGGTTCCCAATGTCTCTGTTAATGAATTCCATGATGATGCGCTCCATAGCCTTGCAGACCAAGCTAGTCAGGCTTATAGGGCGATAGTTCCCGGGGTCTGTTGCGGCTCCCCCTTTGTGGAGTGGAATAACCGTTGCTGTGTGCCACTCTATGGGTATGTAGCCTGTGGAGAAGCTGAGTTTGAACAGTGTGTTTAGGTGGAGGATTAGTTTGTCTTTGAGCTCATGTAGGATGCAGCCTGGGACACCATTCAGTCCCACTGAAGCTGTGTTTTTGGCTTTGGAGAGGGCTGTTTTAACCTGAGTGTCCATGATTTCAGGGGCTCTACATTCTTCTTATATGGTTATGGGCCCTTTTGGGGGTGAGATGGGGATGAAGTTTGCACTGAACCTGTATGCCAGGATGTTGGCGATATTGGTTGGTTCAGTCTATTTTGTGCCATTTTGCACTAACTCTGAGCAGATCTGAGCATTGCCACTTAGATTCTTGACATTGCTAAAGAATGCCTTGTGGTTATCTTTGGAGTCTTTGGCAATTTTTCTTTCGAAGCTAGCCTTGGATGACTTTATGAGGGATCGTAGTTTCTTGCTGATATAGATCAGGGATGTCTTTCCTTCTTGGGATTTTACTCTTTTCTGCACTAGTTTCCTCTTCCTATTGTATAGCTTGTTTATGGCTTGGGACAGCACAATGCATGCATTCTTGTAGGTGCCTCTAGAGTGCATTAGTAAAGGATTTTGCAGCTTGGATAGCGTTATCCTTTAGCATGGAGGCTTTGAAACTTTCCACCTCAGTCTTAAGTAACGTGAAGTTTGCTTATGAAAAATTTTTTGCGGTGGTTTCCTTGACCAGGGGCAGGGGCGGAATATGGATATCCAGAGTGATTCGTTTATGGTCAGATCTAACCAGCCAGTTCCAATATGTTGTCACCTCTGGTGAGGGTGCTGACCAGTTGATCCAGGATGTTTAAGTTTATAAATTCTAGGAAATGCTGGGCAAGGGAGTTTGTAATTGAGTAGTTCTCCCAGTTAATGTTTGAGTAATTGAAATCACCCAATATTAGGCTGTTTGGTAGGACCTTTATGTTTCCCAATGTTTCCAGAAATGTAGAATGGGGGTCCTGGGACATGGTGGGTGATCTGTAGCAAGCTACAATTTGAACTGCAGTTTTGCCCATTGTTAGTTGCACGTGGATGATCTCTGTAGCATCTTGCTGTGCCACTAACTTGGAGGTGTGGGTATCCTTGATAAATATGGATATACACCCGCCTTTTGTATTTCGGTCAGGGTCCTGTGGCTGAAATGTATGGTATGAGTTGTAGCCTGGTAGTGCTCTCTGGAGCCTTAAACCAGGTTTCTGTTACTGCACATATGTCGATTTTCTCCATACTGAGGAGTGCCTCGAGTGTGTGCATTTTGAGGTTTAGACTTCTGGCATTGAGTAGCATTACCCTCAGTTTTTTGTTACTGGTGCTATTTACGACGGTGGGTTTGCTTTTTGAGGCTTGCCTAAAAAAGGCACTATGGGGGTGGAAAGAGCCTTTGCCAGTTTTCGAAAGCCTAATGGTGAGACGTGCAAGCCATCTCTAGCAAAGCAGCGTGGCTTGTCAAGCATGTCATCCCAGGTGGACAGACACTGGATCCCCTTTGAATAACACCAGAAACTTAGCCAATTGTTGAAATTGATAATTTTTTTCTTTATACTGTGGTATCAATCTTGGTGAGGGCAGGATGCTACTCAAGGTCAGGGTCATACCGGCCTGGGCTACGTGATCAGGGAGCTCCTCCATGTCTCTTTTCATGTAGTCCAGGGAGGTACAGCTCAGGTCATTCACACCAACATGGACAATGACAGAGTCATATTTGTACTTTGTCTGGAGTGACTTGAGTGCTTGTGTTATGTGGCGGATCCTGGCACCCGACAGGAAGCTAACAGTAACCTTCTCCTTGTTCTGCCTAGTGAGTGGGACGTCAGTGTGCCTGACTATAGAGTCACCTATTACTAGTCTGTTGGGTATGTTATTTTGCCTTAAGGGCTGTGATTGTGTGGCACACTGGTTTTGTGAAGTATGTGTTTCATGATTTGTGTTGGGGGCTGAAGGTTGCTTGGATGTCTGCTTTGGAGGTCCATGTTGCTTTTGCAGATTTTTATTTAGAGCCTCCGAGTATGTTTTCGTGTATTTATGTGTGTTTTTTGCCGGAGCTGGTTTAATGGGTCTATGTGAGACTGGTGGTGTGATGCAAATAATTCCCTTCTTCTCCTCTTGACTGTCTGATCCAGTCTTAGGTTTTGAGAGCTTAGCCTCCAATTTGGCTGTATAACTGCATCTCTCGCATGTATTAGTGTTTGGTGGTAGGAGAAGAGGGTTGTCTGTGTACGTGAGGCAATTGTAACATTGCCTCAAAATGCCCAGATTCACCAGTTGGACTGGAGAGTACACCTGAAACTGCCCTTTGGACATGCCTGGATAGGTACAGTGAACCGCTTTACTGATTGGCTGGTAAGGTCAAACAGAGAGCCTTGTCCTTCTGTACAGTATAGCGGGGTCTAGTGCTAGGGTTTATTAGTGCTTGCGATGAGTTTTGAGCAACTGCCAGGCTGAGAAATGAATGGTTTGAGTGCATAAGTTTAAAGTTTGTCTAGTTCCAAGAGAAAAATTGAAGAGGAGACTTTGTGGAGTCGGGAATAGTTATACTTTAGCTAACCTGTGCTGCCTGGCACACAAAACCAGGCAAATGCGGTTTTCATAGCAGGGAAATGAAAGAGATAGAAATTAGTCCAAAATGGCCAATAAACTACTAATTTCTGGGCTGAAACCACTCCTCCAGGGACAGATAGGCTGCTCAAAGCTCCCCTCTCTCACAGGTTTACAGAGAAACGTCCTTCTATCCAAGTAAGGTATGGGCAAACACAGACACTTTTAACACAGCCCTGAATTCAGCACTAATCTGAAAACTGGACTATACTAGCTTAGAAAGGCGGGAAACAAGTATTTTTTTTCTTCAGAAAATAAAGCAGATACAATCAAAAAAGCACTTTAAATGCACAGAAATGGCAGTACACATTATTTAAGATACAAACAGTAAAAAATAGTATAAGTAGTACATTGTTAACAGTATGTAACAAGTATAAAAAATATAATAAACATGCATATTTCAGGCATATAGGAATACTTTTTTTTTTTTTTTTTACACAATATAAGTGAGGTACATAAGTCATACGGTTTTAGAAAGGTGAGTCACATCTGAAAGAGCAAAAATGAATAAAGATAAGACAGATAGTAGGATAGCCCTATATGGGAAGAAAACTAGGTTAGACTATCATATGAGACATGAGTGGGAAAAATAGGAAGATAATAAGTCAGGAGCAATTGCAGGGGCATTGTCAGTTATCATTTAAAATGTCTTTCAGGGTAGTCTTAAATGTGGACAGGTTGGGGGTTTTATTATATGTTGAGGAAGGTTATTCTAATCTTTGGCTATTTTATGGGAGTGGAGGGAGTCTCCGTGATAGTTGTGAGACTGGGTTACTTTTAACATTAGTTTGTTGAATGACCTGAGGAGTCTACAGTCTGTGATTGGCTAGACTAGGTTTGATAGAGCTGGGCAGTCAGGGTTGAATATGATTTTATGGGCAAGTGAAAGTTGTTTTAGTAATAATAGGTTGGGAAGTTCCAGCCAGTTGAGCTGTCGGAGAACTAGGCAGAGGTGTGCTCTGTGGGGCTGATTGGTGACAAATTAGTCACCAATTAGTCATAAATCTAACCAAATTAGTACTATTATATGTTTAAAGAGTTAAGAGAAATAAAACAGACAAAGGATATATACTTCAGGTGTTTAGAAAATATTTTGGAAATATCAAAGAAAAAATGAAATGTATCCAGGAAAATAAACAAGTAAAATCATTTTTGGACAATAATATACATAAGAGATTATTTGCAAAACAACAATTAAAAAACAACAAATTAGTGGAGCAGGCCTTATGCAATAAAGAAATTAACAGAGAATAAAGCTCAATGGATATGTTTTTTCATTTTCAGAGGTTTATAATTTATTTACAACTAAAGTTGTACAATTAATAACAAATGTATACATTAACGTTCAAGATAAAAATGATATTCCAAGATCCTGGAAATATTCCTTAGCAGCACCAATATTAAAAGCAGATAAAGACCATCGTCACTGTGTATTGTATCATCAAGCACATTATTAAATGTGAATTATGTTTATTTTCAGTTAATCCAGAATTCTAAAACTCTGATGTGTGAATGAGCTGCCTCCTCTGTCAAAGGTACATGGTTTGATTCTTCCCACGTGCCTATCATGTGACCCTAAGCAAGCCATTTAACCAAAAGTACTTTTGAGAAATTGGGAATTTAGCCTAGAGTGTTTAATGGTCTCCTGGACTGCATGCCTAGTAAGTATCTATGAATCTATACCACGAGAAATCAAATCACTTGATACATGAAGATAAAGATTCACTATCATTTCTTGGAGAATGCTGACATCTGTACAGTTACTGAATGTCATTCCTTGGAGAATGCTGACATCTGTGCAGTTACTTAATAAGGTTCCAAGCCATGGAAAGCACTCTAGCAGTGCATGGCTATAATGCCTTTTGTATGTTCCTACCACCCATTCAACATGAAAGAGCAAAAGGCAGAGGTGTATCTATCTGCATAAAGGATAAGCACACCTCAAGGCTGGTCAAACTATAAGACGTGCTTGAGCTAGTCCATGTCCAACTAACCATGGGAAAATCAATTACCATATACTTGCTAGCTACAGATGCCCATCAAGAATCAGAAAACTGATACATCATACCTGAAGTTACTAGAATCACTCACCATCCAGCCCAATACCATACTCATGGGCAATTTTAACTACTCCTCCATTAAATGGGAGGAATACACAACCACTAACATAAAGGCCCAAAGATTTCTAAACTTTGCAAATTCAAATGCCCTGGAGCAGCTAGTCTACAAGAACAAATATCCCAGCTGTGATACTCACAAATATGGGGGAGTGCTGCCCCCCCCCCAGTGTGATGTGATATCCTCGCTGCTAAGATCAGATCACAAGGCGGTCTCCCTTGAAATAAAGGTAAAACTAGTCTCCCACTTAACTTCTCTAATGTAAATTATCTGCTATTAAGGGATGGCATATCTAGTTTTCAAGCTCTCCTAAATGGAGAAAACAGAGAAACCTATGTAAAGGCATATACAAATGCCCGGTATGATCATATAAACAACTGCATAGAAACAGTAGTACCAGACCAAAATAAACCCAGATCAACCCCCCCCCCCCCAATTCAAGCCACCCTGGTGTGTCCCTGGTATTAGTAGGTTGTACAACAAAGTCAGTCCTGTCGAGAAGTAAGGGGAAATCTGTACAACAGAGCAAAAAGTCCCTCATTAGTCTAAACAAGTGAATCAGGGGAACTAGTCAAGTATTTTAAAGCAGACCTTGAGGTAAAAATACCCTCCAAAGATAAGGATAACAATAGGGCATTTTTCAGTTACGTCTGTAATCTTAATGGCAAAATGCAATAATGTGCAGAATTAGTTGTAGGTGACATCATCTATACTCAGCCAGAAGATATAACCAATCTGCTGGACAACAAACTCAAGACAATTTTCACCTCCCTATCACCCCCAGTTCACCCTCAACAACTGCCTTCTACCATTCCACCATCAATTATCACCAAAGAACACACTGCCACTGAGCTCTCTATAGCTAAAAACATGTCTTCAATTAGGCATAACGGTATACCAGGTTGCCCCTTAAACAGCTTAAATCAGGACTTATCAGGCCTATTAGGATCTCTGTTTAACCATAACCTTCAGACTAGCTTTGTTCTGACAGAGTGGAGGACAGCAACAGGCTTCCCTCTGCATAAAGGAGGTCCATCTACTGAAGTGGGAAATTACAGACCCATTCGTTTGACTAGTCTTATATGTAAGACATTTGAAAGAAGGATCATGGACATGAAACCTTCAAACACTGGACCAAACCCAATTCAGCTTTCTCAAGGCAGGTCATGCCTACTGAATCTGATGGATTTCTTTGAGAAAGTCACTAAGGCCATGGATGAGGTTAAAACAGTACATACCACCTAGCCTGACCTGGCCAAGGCATTTGACACAATTCATTACTCAGGTATTATAAATAAACTCACAAAACTGGGCATAAATCGTTACTTCACCAGATGGAGAGCTATTTGCCTCATGGACAAGACATAGACCTTAGAGGTTCCTAACAAAGATAATACAGGGTGTAAGCAACACGTCCTTTGCAGACAGACTAAACGCCACATCCCTTTATTCTGTCTTCTACCAACTATTAAGGGGTGACCAGTGCCTGACCTGCATACCACTCACAAATCCAGCCCTGATGGAATTGCTACACATCTGCAAGTCAAACATAACAAGGGTGAGCCAATCAAGGGATCTAAACTTAGTGACTCAAACAAAACATGCTGGAGAGACAGATGTGTGTCTCAGATTGCCACTTCTCTGGAACAGGTTTCCTATTCATGTTAGGCAGAGTCCTCCCCTGGCCCTCTTCAAATGCAGTTTGGATCAATGGATGGGGAATCACAAATTTACACCTGGGGTAGTGCCTATGTCCTTCTGGACAGGGGCGATCTACAAGATACTCAATGCATAGACACAAATCCATGCCATCCTTAGCCCTTATGAGCTATATATATCGGGCAAACCTGGGTTATATCGGCTAGGCTTGTAACGGGTCTCCTATCAACAAGCCCAGCATAATATAAAAATAATAACTATACTACTTAACAAAGTAGTAAACAAAATGAAGAGATGGCTAATTTTAGATTAGACATAGAAAAGCACTCAGACACTGGGATTATTTCTGTTATTAAAAAATTAATTTTCCCCAAACATTCTTAAAAAATAATGATCATAACGCCTGTGTCAAATTAGGCCTTATCTCTCAGAAGCGGTAAACATTAAAAGGTACGCTAGTTATGGATGCCCATTGTCACCTGTACTTTTCTCCCATTATCTAACATTACAAGAATACATATATAATGAGTTTTAAGATAAACAGTCAATACACACCACAGACACCGACGATATTTTATTAAACCAACCCAACATAGAATCTTTCTTTAAGGAAGCACAAAAAAATAATGTTGGTGATATTTCTGGACTGAAATTTAATAATAATAAAAAATGTATAATTATGAACCCAAAAGGAAAATATAATATACATATTGATAAAAAACTAAATTACTTATACATAAATCTAACATTAACTTAAAACAAATAATACAAATAAACATAACTAAAATAATACAATGACTAAATCAAACAGTTAGATGGAACAAAAACTTTTTTTACACTGGAAGGCAGAATGTTGCCTATTAATATATTTTTACCAGAAACATTATATTTTATTCAAACAGTTTTAACTCCTAAAACTCAGATTAAGAACATAGAGTAATGATAACCTTCTTGTGATATCCTAATCAGCCAATAATTGCTAACACAATGTATTAAAGCATGGAATAATGGAGAATGTGGATTTCTGAATACAGAAAATTATGTCACACCATCTAGCTTTAAAACTGTCACGCACTGACTGGAAGGTGGATATGAGGCTAACTGGAAATAGGTACATTTACAGCTGTGTAATGTTAATAAAACCAAAATAAAGTTGAAACATCTACAAAACACATTAAAAACTATTAAAAACACACATACAAATACATTAATTAAAAATGTTGCTTATTTACTATATTTACATTGAGAGTGAATAAAGATTTATTAGAAACTGCAAATGAAAACAATGTTTTGTTTGAGAGAAAAAAAAATATCTTAGTTTGGTATAATTATATGTAAGGAGTAAATGTTACAACAATTGAGAAAATATCAGAAGACTACAACATACTAAAAAGAAGTATGTTAATTGTAGAATTACTTATAGACAGAAGGCATCAGTAAGAAAAGCATCATCTTAACTAACACCCCTTACAAATCCTTAGTTACCTCTGTACCAATATGCCCCCCCCCCAAGTAGCTGACCATGATACTCAAGACCCAAATGGTTTGGATGTGTGGCTAAGCCTGTAATGACCTAAGTGGTCATTAGCCTAGAAACAACTTAAGAATCAACAAGATAATACATATGTAAGGGAACTCAAAGCTTTTCAGAAGCCAGCTTAAAAGGATACCAAAAATGATTGCATTACATAAATGAGATACCTTATGAAAGCAGTAATAACAAATCCATCTTATCTAACTTACATAAAATGATAAGAGAACAAGATTCATATTCAGTATAGATAGCTTTGGGCAGATATACCTAAAAATGGAAAATGAAATTTAAAATAAAAAAATATTAATGTTAAGATCTATTAAGTGTACTACAAAACTTCATTATTTTGGAGAATATATACATGGAAAATCTTAGAACAAGTTACACTCCACATAAAACAGCTAGAATCACACAAAATAAATACATGAAAATAGTTATAATGTTTGAGACGTAAAGAAATTGTGGATGTAGACTGAGGAAATATTTTTGTTGAATAAATCAAACTTGGAAATTATTGAGAGCAAGCAACCACTTGGCCTAGCGTTATGGAAAGATAATTGTAAAAATAAGATTTTTTTATAATATTTCAAAATCTGCAGCTGTAAATGCTAACAATTGCTTCCTTTTGGGACAATATCAGCTAAAGCAAGAAAAATAATAACAAGAAATGCGTTCAAAAAACAAAACAAACAGAACTTAAAGTTTACAAAATATCTGTTGCTCTTTCAGGAAGTCCATGACAAACAAACTGTAACAATAAACTGGAAAAATAGATCAAAAGAAAATGTACTCTGGCACTGTCCAGGTTTTCTTAGTTGTAAGATTTATAAGTTGGTAAGTATCGGAGAGGCATAAAGAAGAGTGGAGCTCAGAGAGGAAAAGGATATTGTTTTTGAGCTGCGGGTGAAAGGTAAGGCTTTACCCTACAAGCTACCTAGCTTTTGAGGAGTTCCTTTATTACCTGTTTTATGTGAAAGTCAAATTTAAGATGATTATTAATTAGAACACCAAAATGTTTGGCTTTAAGCACTATTTCTGTGGTAGTGTTGTTGGCTGATAAGAAAGGTATTTTGGGTTGTACCGAATTAATTTACCTTTACTGAAATTTAAAGGGAGATGTGAGTTATTTACTGCTGAGAAAGATTCCTGAGTTTGTTATTATAGATTAGTTGTGAGCCAATGAGGTTGAAGTCATCTGCACGCTGTACAATCTTAACTTGTTTGGTATACATATGGAGGTCATTAATGAAAATGTGGAATTGTTATAGGCCAATTATTGAGCTTTGTGGGATTTCAAACGGAACTGGTAAAAAGAAAGACAAGTTAGACTGCATTTTACTGCCTACATTCTTAGTTAAAAAGCTGCAGAAACAGGAGAGTCAGGGGCTACTGAGTGTACATGAGGAGAGATGTTGTAGTAGCATTTGGTGTGATACTGTATCAATGGCCCTAGAGAGGTAGAGCAAGACCGAGGAGGCAAGGATGCCTTAATTTTTATGGCAGTTAATAGTACTGATGAAACTTAATGCTGTTGTGTGGGCAAAACCCATGTTGTGCTGTGGAAAGGAAAGGACTGTCAATGAGATGGTTAAGAAGCTGAGAACTGTAGTGGAAATGTGTTTTCAAACTCAACCATTACTTATAAATGTACTATGTTCATCATAATGATGACTGCTACAGTAGCGTAAGATTACTACACTTGCACTTTCAAGGAAAAATACTAAACCTTCTGGAATTTGTAGCATGTTTCAGAGACATACATATGTCCTCCTTTTATTCCCGTGTAAACTGCCTTCCCAGTCTCTCTTCCCAATCTTTTCTAACGTTTCTGAATGATTCTTACAGTTATTATGCAAAATTTTATATACTCTGCTAATTATCCCTTTTTAACAGCAGCTTCTGTTTTAGGTTCAACTGAAATCTTTATCAGAGCAAGTCTTCCACTTAGGATTCCTCTATCCCTTTCTCTTTAGCCAACAGTCCAAATGTCTTCTTGGCCTGATCCTACTCTGCTACCATTTCACCTTTTGTTATTTGCTCCAAATACCTTGGTTCCTTTGCCAATTTCATCCAGTAAATTCTAGACCCTTCTTGCAGGCATCCCTATTGGCAAAATCCCATTTCTCCATTTTTGTGTTGGCTTAGGCTGCTCATTCGTACTCAAACCTTCTGCTTCTGTTATGTATATGAGCCTTAACTATGTACCTCTAAAATATGCAAACCAAAAAAAAAAAAAACAAATAACCAGGAACCAAGGAATGAAGCAATGTCACCAGCAATGACCACTTTATTGACATATATACAGCAGTCTAGCACTTTCGTCTTCCTAACAAGACTTCTTCAGAACTGCTTTGCACATCAAATTCCACAATCAAATACAATCACACTACAACTACATGTGAGTCGTACAACCAATAGAAAATTCAAACTAATTAAGTGTAAAACTAATCATATAAAATACTTAAAAAGGTACTTAAAAATAAATAACAGTTTCACACAAATATGCACAACTTAATAAGATATTAGTAAGACTGTTAATCAATTACAAAACCAACAATAAACAATAATGTTGACCTGTATGTCAACCTTCAAGACTTTTTAACTTTAAAATTGGTGTCACTGAGCAAGATTTGTTTAAACCAGGGGGTTCCAAATCATTAAGTCTTAATATCCAAATCGGGTCCTTTTTACTTAAAAATGGTCATCTATAAATAATCCCCTAGGATCTCTCTCAACATAATCCAACACCACAAAATAAAATCTGTGATCTGGGGCTTGCAAAATATGCCTATATAGGGCATTCATTAATTTAGCTTTAGTCACATCATTCATGTGTTCGTATATTCTATCTTTCAACTTACATAACGTTTTCCTACACAGAATGCACTACAACAATGGCATAAAGCTCCATAAACAACCCCTCTAGACTCACAATTAAAGTGTTTCCTAACAGTGAACTTTCCTGCTATTAATCCTGAAAGATTCACAAACCAGTATATGCTGACATTGGCTACAAGGGTTACATCCAAACACGCCCCTACATCTAACTTCCTTTCTCCCATTCAAGTTCATCTCTAATAAATTTTTGAAACGTTTCCCTTTTCGAAACACAATCTACAGCCATCCACCTATAGTCTTATTTAAACTATCCATACTTATAATAACCGGCCAATAATTCTTAACCACACCTATTATATCATATATGTTGGTGGAACAATCAAAGAATGTTCAAACTGACTTGAATTAACTTTAGTATTAGAATTGTTACCTTTGAAACAATTAATCTCCACAAATGAGAATCTCAAGTGGACATTGGAAGCAGTGGGATAAAGATCCTCTGCTTCTTTTATTGCAAACCTCTTCTTTCACCATAACCAACAACTCTAATGGGTACCCAAGTTTCAGAAACATACCCATTAATTTATCTATCTCCTGATAAAACATACCAGCCCTTGTGATCACACTAGCTAACATGACCAGCTGGCCTTTAACTACAGCTTTTTGTCTGAAATGCTGGATGACAGCTGTCATAATGTAGGTATGAAAAAAAAAAAAACTGGGGAAAAAAAAATTAAGCTTGTTTCCTGCCTTTCCTGTAAGTGGTCTAGACTGTTTGTAGGCTTCTGAGCCCCCAAGCCATTCTGTGTTGGAGGGAAGCCTTCTAGCTTAATTTTGTTTCTTAGAACTAGCCAGTTTTCTAGTTTCAGCACTCAAATCTGTTTCTTTGAACTCAGCACTTGTTCAGAACTCGTTGTAAGCACTAAATAAGCAGCAAATTATTACAGCACTTAACTTTCCTCACTTGTCTAGAGGAAAGCAGTTTTTAGTACTTAATAAATAAGCACCTATCCAGGCACGTCTAAGGGTCAGCTCCCAGTGATTTCTCCTGTCTACCTGATGAATCTGGGCATCTTGGGGCAATGCAGCAATTGCCTCATGTACACAGACAACCCTCTCCTCCTACCATCCAGCCCTACAACCTGTGAGAGATGCACTTATATAGACAAACTGGAAGCAAAGCTCTCTTCACCCAAGACTGGACTAGACAGTCAAGAGGAGAAGATAAACACGTGCACCACACCACACTCATCACATAGTCCCTCAGAACCTACACCACAAAAACACACACACAGAAACACAAAACACACACCTACATTCGCTGAGGCTCTCAATAAAAACCTGCCCAAGCATGAGGGACCTCCAAAGCAGAAACGCAAGCAAACTCTTCCTCCCAACACAACCCACAAACTTAGTGTGCCACTCAACCACAGCCCAAAAGGCATAACAACGTACCCAACACTTTTGTCATAGGTGACTCTATAGTCAGGCACACTGATGTTCCACTCACCAGGCTAAACAAGGAGAAAGCTACTGTCAGCTGCCTGTGAGGTGCCAGGATCCGCCACATAACGCACGCACTCAGGTCACTCCACAACAAGTACAAATATGACACTGACATTGTCCATGTTAGTGTGAATGACCTGAGATGTACCTCCCTGGACTACATGAAAAGAGACATGGAGAAGCTCTCTGATCTTGTAGCCCAGGCGGTTATGACCCTAGCCCTGAGTAGCATCCTGCCATCACCCAGAATGATACCAGAGTACAAGGACAAAATGATTGACTTCAACAATTGGCTAAGCTTCTGGTGTCATTCTAAGGGGATCCAGTATTTGTCTGCCTGGGGCGACATGATCGACAGACCACAATGCTTTGCCAGAGATAGCCTGCACCTGTCGCCCTTGGGATTACGGATACTGGCTAAGGCTCTTGCCACCCCTATAGTGCCTTTTTTAGGCAATGTTCAAATAACAAATTCACCACCGTAACAGGTACAGACAAGCAAAATCTGAGGGTAATGATACTCAATGCTAGAAGTCTAAACCTCAAAATGCACTCACTCGAGGCACTCCTTAAAATGGAGAACATCGACATCTGTGCAGTGACAGAGACCTGGGTTCAAAGCTCCAGACAGCACCCCTGCATTACCAGGCTATAATTCATACCACACCTTTCAGCCACCTAACCTGTAACAAAGCACTAAAGGTGGAGGTGTGTCCATATTCATTAAGGATATCCACACCTCCAGGCTAGTTGCATAGCATAATGCATCCCGGATTATCCAAGTGCAACTAACTCTGGGCAAGACTGCAATCCAAATTGTAGCTTGCTACAGACCCCCCCACCATGCCCCAGGATTCCCACTCCTCATTTCTTGATACACTGGAAAGTATTAGGGTACAACCCAACACCCTAATAATGGCCGAGTTCAACTACCCCACCATTAACTGGGAAAACTACTCATGTACCAATTCTTTTGCTCAACATTTTCTGGAATTCATAAATTCCAACGCCTTGGATCAACTTATTCACACCCCCACCAGGGGCAGCAATATCCAACACCTGGTCATTACCAACATGGGCAACCAGTGCTCCACACCAGAGGTCAGTTCCTCATTGGTCAGATCCAATCACAAGCTAATCACCCTAGACATCCACATCCCTCCCCCACCCCCAATTACGGAAACCACTGTACAAAACTTCTCCAAAGCCAACTTCATACTTGTTAAGACAGAAGTGGCAAACTTCATGACACCCATGCAGATGGACAATAGAGGTACGACTGCTGAATCCTACACAAATGCACTTTATAAGCACTTACACGAGTGCATGGAGCATGCTATCCCTAATAAACCAAGATGCTATCCTCCAAAAAAAGGAAGCCAATCTGGTGGTCCTCTGCCATAAACAAACCCTACAACAGAAGAAAGAAACTGTTGCAAAAAAGAGTAAAATCCCATGACTGGAGGAACTCCCTGGTCAACCTCAGTAAAAAGATGAGATCCCTCATAAAATCCTTCAAAGCTAGTTACGAAAACAAAATTGCCACTGACTCTAAAGACAACCACAAAGCATTCTATATCTATGTCAAGATTCTCAATGGAAACACTCAGATCTGCTCTGAGTTACAGCACAATGGCACTAAATAAACAGAACCAACTGATATTGCCAACATCCTGGCAGATAGGTTCAGTGCTAACTTTACACCCTCACACCCCCTACCTAGAGGGTCCATCTCTACACCGGAAGAATGCAAAGTTCCTGTAATCATGGCTGCACAGGTAAAAAACACACTCTCCAAAGCCAAGAACACAGCATTCATGGGACCTGACAATATCCCAGGCTGCATTCTACATGAACTACAAAATGAAAAGGCACCCTACCTAAGTACCATGTTCAATCATAGCCTCACCTCAGGCTTTGTTCCCACTGAATGGCGCACCGTGACGGTTATCCCACTCCACAAAGGTGGAGCCACGATGGACCCCGGGAACTACCACCCCATTAGCCTGACGAGCCTGGTCTGCAAGGCCATGGGACATATCCTCATGAAACTCATAAACAAAGACACTGGTAATCTCCAAACTCTGGACTCTACCCAGTTCGAGTTTGTAAAAGGCAGACCATGTCTCCTAAACCTGATTAACTTCTCTGAAGCAGTCATCAAAGCCATAGATGAGGGTAAGGTGGTTCACACAGCTTATCTAATCTCGTCAAGGCTTTCGACACCATCCCCCACTCTGGAATTATAGATAAGCTCACTATAAACTAGGTATAAATCCCTATGTCATAAGATGGATTGCCAACTGGCTCACGGACAGAACCCATACTGTGAAAGTAGCAGACTCCAAATCCGACTTCAGACCAGTGACAAGTGGAGTACCACAGGGCTCAGTCCTGGATCCTCTCCTGTTTAGTATCTACTTCTCTGAAGTACAGGCTAACACATAAGGTCTTTGGCTAACAAAGTCTGCAGATAACTGCAAACTAGGAGCCATAATCGAAACTCCTAACAATGTTGACATACTACATAAGGGCCTCACTGAGACAGATGTCTGGTGTCAAAGCCATGGCCTCAAGCTCAATGCCAAAAAGTGTACTGTCATCCCCGTTGGTAAAAATTCTGAACCCATGAACTACCACATAAGTGGTAGTCTACTTAACACCGAAAGTGTGATAAGAGACCTTGGGACACAGGTGGACAGTAGTCTCTCCTTTGATAATCACATCGCTACAGTGGTCAGGAAAGCCTTCTACGTGGCTCACCTCATCACAAAAGGTTTCTCATACAGAAAAAATGAGGTCATTGTTCCCCTCTACTCATCACTCATTAGACCCATTATAGAGAACAACGCCCCTTTTGGTATGTACCTCACAAGACATCTACAACAACTGAAAAGGCCACAGAAATACCTCACAAAGAGGATTACTGGCCTCAAACAGATGTCCCATGCAGACCATCTCAAAAAACTCCAGCTTTACTCCATTGCATATTGCCTACTCAGAGGCAATCTCTGCCTAACATACAAAGCTATGTCAAACCCAGAGCTGTTGGACATGCTCCACTTAATCCCAATCCCTCCGAGCTACACGCTCTAGGGACCTAAACCTTGTCACCACAATAAACAGAACATGCTAGAGGGACAGATTCCTGTCCCAGAGACTTCCCATACTCTGGAACAGACTACCTATCTATGTCAAACAGAGCTCCTCATTAGCACTCTTCAAGAAAAATCTTGATGATTGGATGGGAAATAGGAAATTCACCCTGGGGATCACTTCTGTGGCTGTGCTCGACAGGGGCACAGGAAAATAATTTTCTTGGGTGGTGAAAGCCAGGGTACATTTTTGGCTAGGCTTATATAGGCCCTAGGGCCAATAGCCTAGTACCTACCTATGAACCTATAACTTGGAAAAGGTACTTTTACGATGAATGTTAGATGGAAAACACTCATTAGTATAGTCCTTAATAAGTAAAATATGCAAATAGGCAATGTTGTCTATCTACAGAATTAGTAAATCTTAGAAAGGATGTACTTTGGTTGATAAACTCCAAACATTCATTTAACATTTTTACTGTATTAACCCATACTAAAAAGATGTCATCCAAAAATCTGGTGTAGAAATTCCAACATACCCTAAAAGGTCTATTGAAAACAAAATTCTTGTCCCAATATGCCATGACAAGATTTGCAAAGCTAGGTGCATATGATGCCCCCACTGCTACACCACTCTGTTGCTTAAACAACTGCCCATCAAAATAAAGAAAATCGTTGACCTAAACCATTTCCATCAATGTTACTACTGCATTAATTTCATCAGTATCTAATAAGCCGACATCAAAAAGAATACTCTCTAACCCTTCCTTATGTGGAATAACAGAATATAAATTCTGAACGTCGATGCTTACCAGTAAGCATTCCTTAAAAAATTAAATTTCAGCCATTCTTGACAGAAAAATCCCATGAATCCCTACAAACCTGCTTGATTTGATTAACTGGGTGTTTTAACAGACAATCCACAAATTTAGCTATATAGAAGGTTTTTCTTCTACAAGCATTCACTATTGGTCTCACAGGTAGGTTGTGGATGTCTTTATGAATCTTTGGGATCCCAAAACTGCCAACTACTACAGGGTTATTATTACTAAGATAATTATATTCATCTAATAAAATTTGGCCCTGCATAAGCATGTCATACAAGCTGGCATCTATCTTAGAATAAGCAATGTTAAGCTTGTTTCTAGAAATGTGACCATAAGTATCTGTAAATAACAATTCGTACATCCTGTTATTATAGTCACCAGTATCCATAATAACAATTCCATAACCTTTATCTGGCTTCATTACCCTAACATTTTTATTTGTACACAATTCAAGAAAAAGTTGTTCCTCTTTTTTACTAAGATTATTAACCTCTAAGTTATTAACATCTTTACAAATCTTATGCATATCTTTTTCACACAATCTCTCAAATAAAAAAGCTAGTTATTAAGGGGTGGGTAAAAAGTGCTCACTTTTTTAAGGCCCACAACGTTATTAACTAGCTTGCTGCTAGTACATGAATCAAGCCACAGTGATAAATTTAATTTTCTAGTAAATATCTTAAGGTAGATCAGGACCTCAGCTGAATCAACTCTTTCAGCAGGCACAGAGCCTTTACATAAAACGTCAGGATAATCAGTAGTGTAAATTACATTAGAATTGTTATAAATGGTAAAATCAGTCTCTGTATTATGGATAAGGGTGGGCACTATGTTTACATTTACCCCATCCACCTTATCCACATCCAGACCAGATAAATCACCTAAAGAAAAAACATTCATATCACTGGCTTCCATATTGCACTGCTTGAAATTTGTTCAAAACCATAGTGGACCATCAACCTATCACTAACATCAGAAACATTGGCAGGTGGCCAAAAAAATTGCTTCTAGAAAAGTCACATTACTAACACAGTTAGAACATTCATTACACCCCATCTTCACTTTTATTGAATCAAGCTCACTTGAAGAATTAAAAACAATGTCCATATTTCAGAAATCGCCTCACTAAAAGAGGCAACAGAAATCACCTCACTAAAAGAGGCAAAAGTCTGTTGACTGTTTGATACTTCTTGACTTGTACTAGAACCATTAACACCAAAACTGTTCATCTCACCATTAAATTCAAAAGTTCTTATTTTTTGTGCCCTTCCTCCCTCCCTTTGGAGTTTTTTTTACCACATATGATTCTTCTTGGCTCTGTTGTCAACATACATCGATTTAGGATGTGCAGCCAAATGCTTGAAATTGGAATTAGCTGACTCTTGTACTGATGCATTACTGGACACTTTACTAACTTTTAAGCAATTATTTTGCTCTCTTTTGCCCAAAAGTCTCTCCAACCATCTTACAACCTGCTCATTTGAATTAGCTTGCATTGTAAAGGATACATTACTATTCTCGCGAGAATTAGAAACCTCTCCTTGTCCATCATTAAGTGGGCGTGATTCGTTACGCTGCTGGATTTCCGAAAAAGATATTTCTGGATAAGCACTCCCCTTAGCAAAGGTGCCCATGTCTCTATGTAATTTTTTTGTTGTATGATCCTTGATAGATACATATCATCTATCTTCTTCAACATATTGGTGCAGTTAGTGGAATAATATTCAAACAAGCCATCATTTGCCAAACTGTTGTTAAGAATGTCTAGACCTCTGGAAAGCTTATCCAACAGCACATCATTATTGTGAATGATTAAATGCATAATGTCCGACCCAGCTTTGTTAAAAACATTAGCCAAGGCCTTGTGGAATTCAGAATCCTTTTCCACACCAATGGGAAAACGCCACAGGTGCAATCACTTTGGAACCAGCTCTTTCTTTAAATTCTCATTAAGGTATGCGTTTTCAAGCTGCAGCGTCTTAAAAGACAGCAGTTTTTGTTCAAATAACCTCAGTTGCTCAGAGAATGTACGTTCACCAATAACATCAGGGCTATGACTGGGATCATCTTGATTAATCAAAGAAAATTCAAAGGCATCCGCTTTCCATGTCTCAAAGTCAGTTAATTCACTGTTACCAAATCCACCATTAGTATCAACTCCAGTACGCTGTGTAAGTGGCAGATTAAAAGAGCCTGAACCATGTTCACCTTGGGAATTAGCAACTGTACTGTTTCCCTATACATTTGTTGGTTCATTTGTTCCAACAACAAGGTTAGATTTCCAATTCCAGATAATATTTATAATGCAAGGTCCATAGTCTCCTCCAGAAGCCATAAACAGCCAAACAAAAAAAAAAAACAAATAACCAGGAACCAAGGAATGAGGCAATGTCACCGGCAAGGACCATTTTATTGATAAAATACAGCAGTCAAGCGCTTTCAAAATTGGTTGTATGAATCATGTAGTGGTGGTGTGATGGTATTTAATTGTGGAATCTGATGTGCAAAGCATTTCTGAAGAACTCTTGTTAGGAAGATGAAAGCACGTGTCTGCTGTATTTTATCAATAAAGTGGTCATTGCTGGTGACATTGCCTCATTCCTTGGTACCTCTAAAATATCCCTTCAAATCAGACAATCCTAAACCAACAAGTTCTACTGGATCAACTTATCCCACTTAACTCTTGCCCTCTTCCCCTCCCAGATAAATTCCTTCAACTCTTTATTATTGTCCACAATTTCTCCTCTGGTTGATAAAAATATGTCTGACGTGGATAAATCTAAAGGGACTAAAACAATTTTCTCTGCTTTTATCTTTATCCAAAAACTACAGCCTCCAATTTCTCATTTTTTTGTATTATCTTTTTAGTCTCTTAGCTGCCACAAAAGAAACCTTTCCAATCCATGCTCCTAAACACTTCCCTTGTCATGTCCCCAAAAATATAGGTATTGCTGACCCAAATTGTGAGTGGGTACATAATTTAGGGCTATGGCCTTTGTTTTACCTTTATTAATTTTATTTCCTGAAAAGACTTGAAACTGTCTCAAAATGTTGTACAACACTGAGACGTCTGGATTTATCAATTACAAAATATCATCTGCAAACAAAGCCAACTTTTCTTGATTACCATACAAATTATATCCTTGAATTTCAGCGCCCCTTATTTTTTCTGCCAATGGTTCAAAATATAATGCAAATAACAAAGGGGAAAGAGGATAGATTCATAGATTAGTATTAGGCTAACTGCTCTTGCGAGTCATTTTAAGCCTAGCTAATTATCCCCTGTGAGATTCAAACCTTGTACCCTATGTTTGCAAGGCAAACACCTTAACCATTAGGCCACCCTCCCCTGCATGGTTCCTCAGTTCAGACATAACATATCATTTCCCTAGTATACACATATTTACATGCACTACAGTTTCTACATTTATGTGTGCCAATCCTTTCTGAGTAAATTCCTTGGTTCCTATTTAGGTTATAGCAAAGATGTCTCTTAAGGGATAAGTTATTCTTAAATGAAAAGCACGGTGTTTGACCTATCACACCTTCACATTCATCTACAGTTCTTAAGATGTTCCAATCAGCTTTCACAATGTCACATATACTATTTATATCAGTAGAGTATGGCAGGGTGACCCTCAAGTCACCAGGTTTCACTCTATTCTGTTCTAGATGTGTCTCAGGTGGAGTTTCTACGCCATAGTAAGGTCTGCATCTATTTTGTCTTTCTAGCCAGGCTTCTGCAATATAGCTATCAATCTCTGCAGCTTTATAACCCCTGCTAAGGAATTCTACTTTGCGATTTGATAATGCCCTTTCCAGATCGACATCGTCACTGAATAATCTCAGTATTCTAAAGACCTGTCCCTTAAGGACATTGTTCTTAATGTGTCGAGGGTGCATACTACTATTGTGTAAGATGTTACTTCTCCTAACCGGCTTGCTATAAAGGCCTGTATGTATCGTATGTAGTTCCAATTCTGAAGTATGCAAATAAGAGAAACCTTCCTGTCATTCCAATTCTTGCTACTCAAAAATTTCCTGATACTAGATATTCCCCCATTCATTGGGAATGGTGAATAGAAATTCTATGTCCATGGTATGTAGACTGCATGTTTGTATATACAAATTCTGTAGAAATGCCTTTGTGTCTCTTAGTATAGCGACATTCAGATGTTTATGTACTTTAGGCATTCCATACAGGTTGGGAATTAAAGGATATTCTACTTTAAAGTATTAAAATAAGGGTTTGTTAATCGTATTGGTAATCAATAAGTCAAACACTAAAAAGGAAACATTTTCAATAATCTCTTTCACAGTAGGACTAGATCTATTCAAGTAGGTATCAGCATCATGTAATAAAATGTTCATCGGCTGTAAGTACCACCCATGCATCCTATAGTATCCTGCAAAGGCTGGGTGACTGAACCTCTATCAATTTATGTGGAGAATAACCTACACCCATTTTTAGATCAATGTATCACTATTCTAAGAAACACAAAGGCATTTCTAAAGAATGTGTATATACAAACATGCAATCTACATACTGACTATTGGTTTGTTACCATGGACATAGAATCTCTATTCACTGTAATTCCCAATGAATGGGGAATATCGAGTATCAGGAAATTTTTGAGTAGCAAGAATTGGAATGACAGGAAGATTGCTCTTATTTGCACACTATTAGAACTGATACTTGATAATAATGTTTTCACTTTTAATAATGAATTTTATTTGCAGAGGGTTGGCGTGGCTATGGGCACACCATGTGCGAATAGCTACACCAAGCTTTGCCTATTTCAATGGGAAATGGATCATGTTTTATCCAACAATGCATTCACTAAACATCTGAAATGGTATACACGTTTTGTGGAGGATGTCTTTCTGTTGTGGGATGATACTGTTGAACATCTGAATGAATTCATTGCATACCTGCATACCACTACCAGGTTCCTCAAATTTACCTATAAATATTCACATGGTGATATTGATTTCTTGGAAGTGAAGATTAGTAGAGGGGAACTACATACGATACATACAGGCCTTTATAGCAAGCCGGTTAGGAGAAATAACATCTTACACAATAGTAGTATGCACCCTCAACACGTTAAGAAAAATGTCCTTAAGGGACAGGTCTTTAGAATACTGAGATTATTCAGTGACGATGTCGATCTGGAAAGGGCCTATCAAATCACAAAGTAGAACTCCTTAGCAGGGGTTATAAAGCTGCAGAGATTGATAGCTGTATTGCAGAAGCCTGGCGAGAAAGACAAAATAGATGCAGACCTTACTATGGGGTAGAAACTCCACCTGAGACAAACCTAGAACAGAATAGAGTGAAACTTGGTGACTTGAGGGTCACCCTGCCATACTCTAGTGATATAAACAGTATGTGTGACATTGTGAAAGCTAATTCTAACATCTTAAGAACTGTAGATGAATTTGAAGGTGTGATAGGTCAAACACCGTGCTTTTCATTTAAATAACCTGTCCCTTAAGAGACATCTTTGCTATAACCTAAATGGGAACCAAGGAATTTACTCAGAAAGGATTGGCACACATAAATGTAGAAATTGTAGTGCATGTAAATATGTATAAACTAGGGAATCTTTCCAGAATCCCTTGTTGCACTTTAATATCAATTTTAATTTTAATGCTGATTGTAGGGCAAAAAATGTGGTTTACTTCAGCTTTTGTAGGATATGCTATGCCTATTACATTGGTAAAACCAATCATATGATGAAAGATAGGATGCTGGAGCACTATAGGGATATACGGAATTATAAAGAGACTAGCGCTCTGGCACAACATATCTTAAAAGAGGGAATGAGTCACAGCTTTAGCTTCTTTGTACTGGAAGTATTAGATGAAGGTATAAGGGGAGGAGATTTTAAAAACGAAACAGAAGTGGCAGAGCAAAAGTGGATAATCAAACTTGAGGCAGACAGACCTCCTGGACCGAACGCCAAAGTCTCCCTAAAACCCTTTCTGAAAGAGAGACCTTTGAAGCATCGAAATGAGATGAAATACCTTATTTACTGTTTTTAAGACACTGTTTTAATGTTGTGACTATAACTTTATCTTGTTAATCGATTTGTGATGTCATCAATTAGAATGGTTTTAAATGCTTTTGCCTTTCAAGAGATGGTATGTCTGATGAAGCGGTGAATACCGTGAAAGCGCCAACATAATAAATGTTATTTCTTTTACCTGCTGTGAGTAACCGGGGCTGTTTCTTACTACATATCTACAGTCTACTTGTTGGTTACGCTGCAAGTGTGAGCCTTTTATTTTTCGCTTGGAAATGAAACCCTCCACCTGGAGTAAATTAAAGATTGTAAGGCAGAGACAACTGAGAGCAATAAAATATAGTTATCAAGAGTATGAATTAGTCAAGAAGTAAGTCCCTAGTTAGGATAAGAGCATGGACATATACAGTGGTTGGTGAGGTATTGTCTCAGGCTTTGCTTGAATACGGTGGTGTTATTAAGTTTAAGAATGTGCTGTGGCAACTGGTTCCAAGACCTGGATATTTTGTTAGAGTAGAGCGAGTCACCAAAAGTGTTTGCAGATTTGGTTACTTTTAATAGAAATTTATCAGAGGATCGAAGGTCTTGAGGTTAGCATTAGTTTGAAGTAAGTCTTTTACAGCTGGGCAGGAATTTGGGTTGCTTAAAATGTTGTGGGCAATGGTGAGTTGGTTTAGGTTCAGTAACCTGGTTAGTTCAATCCAGGTGAGCTTTTTTAGGGCTATGCAGTGATGCCCCCTATAGGGTAAGTTAGCTGTAAATGTGGCTACTTTACTGTAGCATGACTCTAGTTGGGTGAGTTCAGCCTTTTGTGTTAGTAAAGACTTGTGATGAGTACAGAAGAGTGGAGAGAAGAAATGATCTGTCTGAGGGTAGTAAAAAGGCATTTGTGAGATAACATTTGGCTCTATAGAGTTGACCTAATTTTATATGAACTTTTTTATATAGTTATTGCTATGTGTTTGTCAAATTTTAGTTGACTGTCTAGTGTGACACCAAAGAGTTTGGTGTGATCTACTGGTTCTATAGCAGTTTGGTTTGAGGAATAGAAGGTAAATGAAGGGTATTTAGATGCTGACCTATTTTTGGTGAATACCATGAGCTTATTTTTTTTTTTGGATTGAGAATGAGTGCATTCTCTGCAAGGTAGGTTTTCATGTCATGCACTGATTTTTGTATTTTTCCTGCAGTTTGAGGGTGGTGGGAACTTAGTAGAGGTGTCATCTGCATATTGGATTATGGTACCACACTTAGTAGCTGTGTGCAGGGTATTAGTAAATTTGGTGAAAAGAAGGGGGCCTAAAATAGAACCTTGAGGTACACCTACTAAGATAGGGAGGAGGGGGGTTGATGATATTAGCCAATTTGGTGGCCTGTTGTCTATTGGAGAGGTAAATATGAAGCCACTGAAGGCAGCAAGCTTATTGAGGAGTTTTTGGTGAGAGATGGTGCCAAAGGCTTTTGACATATCAAGAAAAACTGAAGAGACACAGAGGCCTTTGTTTTTAAGAAGGTTCACAGTGCCAGTGAATCTAATCAAGGTAGTACTAGTGCTGTGCTTAGGTCTGAATCTGTGCTGCGTATTGGAAAACATGTTGTTATTCAGTAAATAATCAATGAGTTGGCGGTGGATGCATTTTTCTAAGATTTTGGCTAGGGGGAGAGAGAAGAGCAATTGGACGATAGTTGGAGATTGTTGGATAGTTGGAGTTAGAGGTCGTAGGTAGTATTGTATGAAAAAGCATTTGCTGAAATCACGTGAATAGTTATGCTTAAATATGATAACATGTGAGGTTCAAGCACATTCGTCTAAATATGACAATGCCAACCCCAAACAGTAAATTGTGTATTTCAGAAAGTAACTTGAAATGCATAACAGTTAAGTAAAACATTAATGTTTATACTCATGGCATTTTCTTCCTGAAGGGTAGAAATTAAAATGGGACAAATTTAGCAAATTTCTTACTATATGTATATGCAGCTCTGTCTGGATATACTAGCCATAAAACAACTGCATTAAGTAAAATTTGAGCTGTGCTGCAGTTCTGAACACTGTGAATTTATTAACAGTTAGTGTATGCATTGCGCAAAGGGGCAAATACTCAATAAAATCTTGATTTACTTTTCCTCTGCAGAAAACATGTGTTGGAACATTTTGGGAACAGCATTTCCTTTCAATATATTTGTTCTTTCCAGGAGCCTGACCCCAACACAAAGGACAATTCAGAAAATCCTGCTTCAACAACTTTGTACTGCTGCAGGAACTGGCCTGATGGTTCCTCTACCTGCTCCCAATCGGCCCCTTCATTATGTTGCAATTGAAAAGAAGGCGAGCATTTCTGGGCTATATGAGAGCTCTAGAGCCTATTCGTTCCCTGCAAGGAAGCCTTATCAGCCCATTGGTTTCTCAAGTGCATCAGGTTGTGACCTACCATCTCCATGGACTTCTTTGCTGGCTTGATGCATCCACTGTCTGCTGCCTTTCCAAGAAGAGTGTCTCTCCCCATGCAGAATTCCCTAGGTGTCTACTGTGGGTCACATTTGGGTTGCATGGCTAAGCTTTTAAGGGCTCTATTGGTCATTAGCTTAGTACACATCTATGAACCTCTAGATTCATGCACCACAGAGTGTAAAACCTAATGCTTACTCTAAGTGTCACCCAAGTGACAAGCCATAGCGGTCTCCCTACCAGGATAGGCAAAGCAAGTAGTGGGCACTAACTCCCATTCTTCTTTGACAGCTCCTACATGCATCCAAGTGACTATATAAACTAGGGTTGTCTACACCGTAGTTAGGTCTTTAATCTTCTATGTCAGAGAGCAAGCTCCACCGTAGTCATGTCTTTATTCTTCTATGTCACACAGTTGGTTACGCCATAGTCAGGTCTTTATTTCTCTATGTCACAGAGCCCACTACACTGAAGTCTTTATTTCTCTATATCACAGAGCTGGCTATACTCTGGTCAGGTCTTTATTCCTTTAGGTCAGGGAGCTGGGTACACCATAAACAGGTCTTTATTCCTCTATATCACCAAGCTGGCTACACATTAGTCAGGTCTTTATTCCTCTATGTCACACAGCTGGTTACACCACAGTCAGGCCTTTACTTCTCAGTGTCACACAGCTGGCTACACCATAGTCAGGTCTTGACTTCCTGTCACATAGCTGGCTCCCACAGCAAAGCCACTTCTGATCAGTGACGAACTTCTCTGTTATCGGGAGGATGGCCGAAACATTATGCGGATGGCGCAGTGGTGCAGCAGTAGCACTGGCACCTCACAGCAAGAGGTTCTCCAGTTCAATTCTTGGCTGGAGTGCCTTCTGTGCGGAGTCTGCATGTCCTCCCTACATTCGTGTGGGTTTTCTCCGTGTACTCCAGTTTCCTCCCACGTTACCAAGACATGTGTTGGGAGGGTTTCTCCCCGGGCCTCTGCTGAAAATTGGCTTTGTTCCAAGTCGGACATTCCTGGTAAACAAATATTAAATAACAATAAATAAATAAATACCCCACTCCCCAGGGCAGAGCTAATTAAACAGTTACGTATTAGAAGTAGGAGGGGTGCACAGAGGACATGCACGTGTCACAGCAGCTGTGTAGCTGCAGCACAGTATTATAAAAAGTCACAATGCTGGAAAGTTCAGAATCATAAAATTTGGAATGTTGCTGTAACATTTATGCCTAGTATAAGTGGATGTGTAAACGGAGCTTTTCTCCCAGGGCCTCCACTGAAAATGGGTTTTGAACCCAGTGGACTTTCATGGTGAACAAATGTCAATAAATAAATAAATATAACGTAGCTACACAGTGTAATTAAAATGAAGCTGACAGTACTAAAACAGTTGGACTTAGTAGGTATAGAAGCATTCTCTTAGCTGTGACGCACAAGCAACTCCATGAGAGTTAAGCTGCACCTGTGAGATTACATACGAATGCTTCAAACGTAAGTTACTGCAACCCGTAACCCATTTATAGTACTAGCAATATTACTTTCAATAGTTAAAGTACAGTTGTGTACACATACCATAAATGTAGATGTTCGAGTGTATTCATTGTTGCAGTCATCACACTTGGGTTATCTGCCTGCAGGTAACCCTCAGTCGGCCTGAATACCAGAGTCTTGGGATTTCTGCATCGGATGCTGTTGCCTCTTCCATGAAGTCAGGTTATCAGGGGAATAAAACAGGCAGCCGACACCATTACATCAGTTTTTCTTGCCCCAAATGTCAGGAGCCCCCAAATAGGGAGCTAGTATATGGTGTGTAAACCACCACCAATAAAAAGTAAATACCAATACCATTAGGAATAGCCATAGAGAGGGGAGATATTAAGACAGAGAAAATCAGGGGGCTGGAGGGAGGGAAACCAGGACTGCACCAGTGAATACACTCGAACATCTACATTTATGGTAAGTGTACACAACTGTACTATGTTCTTCGTGTTTCATTGTTGTAGTCATCAAACTTGGGTTGATTCCCAAAGCTGAGGAAGGGTGGAGACAGCCAAGAAGAGTTATGACTGACTAGTATGCCTTGTAAGACTGCTGTAGCAAATCCAGCTCTGGATTTAGAAAAAATAGGTAAGTGATAATGCTTGGTGAAGGTGTGTACATAACTCCAGGTTGCAGCTTCCAGAACGTCCCTGGTAGGGACTCCCATGAGAAATGCTGTAGAAGTGGAAGTAGCCCTAGTGGAATGTGGTCTGATCCCCTGTGGGGTAGGTTTTCCATGGTGCTTGTAGCAGAAATGGATGCAGTGTGCTGTCCATCTGGAAACGGTTTGCTTTGAAATGGCCTTGCCCTCTGCTCCTGAAGCAAAGCTGACTAGCAGCTCGTCAGATTTTTAAGGTTTAGTCCTATCAAGGTAGAACCTGAGCTGTCTGAGCACATCCAAGGAGTGCAGGATCCTTTCACCCTTTATTCTGAGGATTAGGGAAGAGGTTGGCAAATGGATGGATTGGTTTAGAGCCACACTGGACACCACCTTAGGCAGAAAGGACAGGTTAGTCCTGAGGAGAAACCCTGTCAGCATGGAAAATAATGAAGGGTTTCACAGCCATTAGTGCCTGTAACTCAGACACTCTTCTTGCTGAAGTTATGGCTAAAAGCAAGGCTGTTTTCCAAGAGAGGTTTGAAACTCAAAAAATGAAAATTTCAGGTAGCAGTCGACTGGCACTTGCAAACTGCTTCTGCTTCGGGCTCCTTCTCGGCAAGAAAGACTGATGTAATGGCATCGGCTGCCTGTTTTATACCCCTGACGACCTGACGTCATGGAAGAGGCGACAGCTTCCGATGCAGAAATCCTAAGACTCTGGTATTCGGGCTGACTGAGGGCTACCTGCAGGCAGATAACCCAAGTGTGATGACTGCAACAGTGAAACACAAAGAACATCAAGGGCTTTATCGTTTATTCACATTAAATTTCACTATCTGCTTTGTGATTTCTTTAAGCTTTGCATCACAGTACTGGTGATGTTAAGAAGAGGTTTGGATGTAAGTGCAGACTCCCATGTCCTGACCACAGTAATCTCTGTTCAATAGCTTTAACAGACAATGAATCACGTTGCAAATTCATAATACAACATCAGAAAAATATAACTCATTTTTTAATATAAGTGTTATTTTGAGCCAGTGAAGACAACTAATGGAAAACAGTTAAAATGCAGCAAAGGACATAACCGCACTGTGAGTACAAAAAGCACATGACTTCAGTGAGCAGTACCAGATGTGAACATCTGTTGTAAAGCTGATGCATGCTGGAACTATCACAGAATGTTGTACTTAAAAGAAAACGAGAGAGAAGCTTAAGTTATGGCATCTCATGGGAAGACACTGATATACAGATTACCTCACAGAAAGTGCACAGTGTGTGTGTCAGCGAAATATGACTGATGAATGAATGGTATTTTCATAACAGTACAGCTTACAGGAACTCAGTCCCACAAAACACCTCCAAAACGAAAATTGTTCTGGAAGTATTTTTTATCATAACTCAGTGCTGATGAGAACCTCAGAAGTATTTAATTTTAACAACTGCCAGAATGTTATGCTGATGTCCACATCATGGAAAGTTTAAGGAGTTATTTAGTCAGTTACTTTAAACAACTGTTAGGTATCTTCCCTGAAAAATTCTTCCACAAATGCTACCCTTGCAAAACCAGATCCTCAAGGGATGTTCTCTGTGCTAGCAACTGCTATGATGTTATTAGTCATTTTACGCAAGCAGATGGAGACATCAGAAAGTAGGTCACCTAGCCAGGAATAAACAACAGTGCTTATGAACATTTTATGACACAAAAAAGATGTTTTCACTTAAATGTAATCTGCTTAAAATTCCCATGATATGGACACCACCATACATTCTTGCAGTAGTTAAAATTAACTACTACTGACAAATCAGCAATCCATTATGATTACCATGAGAAAGAAAAATTCTGACAAGATTACACTATTTACAACTGTTCATTTACAAATTCCCAACAGCTCTAACTGCTAGCTCGCCTGACCTACATTACCACAATGTAACAACAAAGTACAGCTGGGGAAAAAAAATAATAATAACCACTATACCACC
>NC_056729.1:1744788388-1744933388 GCF_019279795.1 Protopterus annectens | reverse complement strand
GTACATTTTCCTTGGGGAAGCTGCTGGAAGTACTCCTTCCATCTGCCTTTGATGTCCTGTGAACTGGTGAGCAGGTTGTTGCTGGTATCCCTTATGAAGGGTGTCCGATAACTATCTCCTTTATCTTTATTGGCCTCAAAACCTGATAGAGTTTCTTTGTGCCGTCTGCTGAATCACTTTTCAGAACATGGTGGAAGGTCACCTGCTGCCTTTTTCTTTCCTAGTGCAAATGTTCTCTTACTTCTTGGGTAGTCAACCAATATTCCTTCTTATTTTTCAACAACACCTCTCCTCTCCACTTATTATAAATACAACAGGATACCGATGTACTGGACTCCAAATAAAAACAACAGTAATGAAACCAATAGTTTATTCCAGCGCCTCGGTAAAACACCTTTATGGAATGAAATACATATAAAATGACTGTTCTTAAATAACACATTCTTAATTACTATCAATTAATCAATTATATCAGAAAAAAAAAAGATTTTTTAAAGCAAACACTTCCAGTTTAAATCATTATTTAAATCTTTTGGAAACAACGTACCATATTTCAAAATATAAACACTCTCCTTATATATTAATTTCTGATTTAACATTTCTTCACTAATATCTGTACTATCAATTTGTTCGAAAATTGTGCATTCCAAAAAATCAACATTACTTCCATGGAACATTTTAAAATGTGTTGCAATCATTTTTTCCTCCCTACAATTTTTTATATCTCTCAGGTGTTCCATACACCTTAAACGAAATTCCCTTTTTGTTTCACCTATATAATACATTAGGCACGGGTATTTCAATGTGTATATAACTCCCTTACTTCTACATGTAAAACACCCCCTATATTCAAACTTAATATTATTTATACACTGAAAACTATATACTACATGTGTACAAAATCTTACAACCCCACAAGTTGTCATTCCTTTGTTGTGGGGGGCTGTAACCATTTCTGTCATGGGCATGATGAATTTGCCATGAACAACCATATCTTTTAATTTTTTTCCTTTACTATAAGAAAAACATGGTTTAATAGGCAAAATACTTGCCAACACTTTATGTTGTTTTAAATATTCCCAATAATATTCTATTACTTCTTTAAACTCCTTACTCTTAATATTATAACCGGTTACAAAATATATGGGCTCTATTTTTTTATTTTCATTTTTATTTGTGTGTATCTATTCTCCACCTATTCATTTTAACTTGTTCCAACATTCTCAGTTCTTGCCATACCTTGCTTTCAGCTTCCTGTATATCCGAGATGTTATACCCTCTCATCCTAAACATCCTCTTAGTTTCTTCCAGTTCATTTTTTTAAATTTCTTTATCGTTACACAACCTGGAAATTCATAACATTTCCGCATAGGGTAAAGCTATTAAAACATGCGATGGATGACAGCTTGTAGCCCATAAAAACTGACTTCCATCACTAAATTTCCTATGTACATTTGTTGTAATTTCTCCAGTCTTCCTTCCCTTTAACTCTAGATCTAGGTACATGACTTTAATACCCTTCTGTAGGCCATCAAAACTTAATTCAAATGGATTTTCATGTAACTTATGTATAAAATATTCTATTTCTGTCCAACCATCCTCACAAATAAAAATTAAATCATCTACATAATGAAAATAAAATTTAACATATTTTTTCATAAATTCTAACTTAGATAAAAATGAGTTTTCAAAAAAAGCAATAAAGAGATTTGTATACATGGGGGCAAAAGCTGCCCCATGGCTGTACCTTGTTTTTGCCTATATAACTCATTATTAAAATAAAAAAAAAAATATTCTTTAAAAATTAACCAAATCAATTACAAAATGAGAAAAGGGACTATCACCTAAAAAATATCTGATGGCCTGAATTCTGTCCTTATGTTTTATACTTGTATATAAGCTTTTAACATCCAAGACCAGCCAATATTTTCTATCATTCCATTTAATCGTGGAAATTTTAGATAAAAAGTCAAAACTGTCTTGGATGCATGCTGGAGATTTTTGTACATAGGGTAACAACATCTTGTGCAACACTAAACTAATATTATGTAAAAAATATCTACATGCAGAAATGATTGGTCTGCCTGAGGGGTTCTCCATGTTTTATGGATTTTTGGCAAGCAGAACAAAATGGCTCTCTCACTATTCTTATTGAACAACTTATCTTTAACATCTTTTTCTGTAAAATAACCCAAACGGACACTACTCTAACATTCTTTCAAAATTTAACATTGCTTGCTCATATTCTTCTTTATCGCATTTTACATATACCTCTGTATTGTTCAAATGATCCATGCACATTCTATAATATTGTGCTATGTTTAAAACCACTATTTTATTTCCCTTGTCTGCTGGCTTTATTATTATGTCTTTCCTATTGCTCAATAATTGTAATGCTTGCCACTCCTTTAATGTCAAATTATATTCTATATCTTTCCTGTTCATACTTCTACAAATGTTTTCACTCTCAAAGTTTATCATAGAATTAAAATGTGAAATACGTGTGTTAACAAAAGGGTGTATGTACTTATTAGAAGTAACATTCAACGTATCTATTTTACAATAAGCATTAAAAGGTTCCACATTACTACCACTCATATCGAGAAATTCATTCTCACTGTTACATGAGAAAAAACTTTCATCAGAATTATTCATAAAAGATACATCACCATTACTTAAAACTTCCACATTTTCATGCATAAAAAATGGCACCCAAGATGTACTTTACAAACAAATTTAAATATTTCTTGTTTCCATACATGTTTTCTTGGAATCACCGATGGGACAAATTTCATGCCCAAATTTAAAATAGCAACTTGTTCATTAGACAAATCACATCTAGAAAGATTTACTACTAAATTAGTGTCAAAACGAGATTCATTGTTTGAATTGTTTATTATAATATTGTTCAGTACCCGGACCTTTTCTGGAGTCTCTATATTGTCCCTCATTCGCTCTGTAACCATTCTGGCCTCCATTAAATCTCCGTTTTTGTCCCTGACGATGTCCCTGTCGGTACTGCTGATTCTGTTCATTTGAGCTTCGAAAAGTTTGACTATGTTCCTCCGGTTTCTGTGGATGAGGTAAATTTGGAAATTCCTCATCTGTGCTGTAACCGCTTGTGCCTTCCGACGAAGCACAGGAAGCGGAAGTGGTCTTTTCAAACCTCACTCGTTGATGCTGCTGTCTTCCCAATTTTCTATTGGACAATCGCACAAAAGCTTTCCCCTGTCTCATAGTCTTTGATGTCACGCATTAATTTAGTTCTTTTATATTCAATCACATCTGCTTCTAAAGCATGTAATTTCTTATTAATACGTTCCAACAAATTATTTGTATTCTGTGCCCCAAGTTTATTACTTGGGGATTGTGAAAGGGAAGCCAACTCTTGTTTTAAATTTTTATGCTTAATCTGATCCCTTTCTAATAGTATGCATAACCACTCTGTCACGCGCCTATGTGAGGCTTTCACCCAGCGTTCTCTAAACTGCTGTTCAATTGGACATTTTAAATAAAATGGAGTACTTCAATTTTTTTACAAAACGAAGACCTCTCGGAGTTGTATCCAAATCTAGATATCACTGTAATCCAAGCATATTTAAATGAATTTTAGTCTCCTTTTCTAACAGTTTTTCAAATTTATCACGGACATCCCTTTGATCAGAGGGCAACAATTCGCCCACATGCCCCACCGATATAAAGGGATCAGACATTCTTTTACTTCTTGCAGAAATTAGTAAGTCAATGAGAGGGTCAATACCTTGATTCCCTGGGCAGTTTTTCCATAACTTGTCCTGGGATATTCCCCGAGTTATTCAGATAATGTTCCATAGTTCTTTGGGAACTTGCTATAGTACCAGAACTTCCAGTATTGCCAAAAACAGATAAGGCTTCCTCATGAAGCAACCATGGGACATCCACATTCGGATCTGAAGACATAACAAAAACTTTTCAAAAACACCTCTCCTCTCCACTTATAAATACAACAGGATACCGATGTACTGGACTCCAAATAAAAACAACGGTAATGAAACCAATAGTTTATTCCAGCGCCTCGGTAAAACACCTTCATGGAATGAAATACATATAAAATGACTGTATTTAAATAACACATTCTTAATTACTAGACACTAGTAACACTTAAGAATGCGTTATTTAAGAACAGTCATGCTGTTTTGAGGTACTGCCATTCTTTTTCAACTCCACCTAATTCCTCTTCTTCCTGAGGTGCTAGATCCCTGAATTCCTTGTAATGTTTTCTCTCCAGTCAACTTCCAGGTCTTCATGAGTCTCGACCTTAGAGCCTTCTCTGACCACTGTGTACAACTGATTATGGCAGCCAGTGGTTTATGATATGGACCAACTGTTTCACTGGTGATGACTTTGCAATCACTGATTCTACCCAATCCACTTTCCTTACTAGGAGGAAGTTTACCTGAGTTGCATGTTGATCACTGCTGTATATGGCCTTGTGACTCTCTTGCTAAACCATGTATTGTTTACCATCACAAAAGTCTAGAATGGCATGCCCTTTTTTAATCCTACTGCCCCATCCATGTGGACCCAAGAAGTACTCATATCTTCATATGCTGTTCTGTCTGTCCCAAAGTATGCATTCCGGTCTCCAAATTCATTTGGTACTGCTTTATCTAGTATGTCCTGCAACTGCTGCCTGAATACGCACTTGTGTAGTCCTCCCATTGCTTATTGCTGCCTACCCTAAAGTATGGTGTCAGTGCACAGGGGCAGGGAGATTAGGTCAGGGAAAAATCCCCATTCAGTTGGATAACAGCCTCTCTGCCAAGTCAGTCTTGCCACCTTCTCCAGTATGTACCACATCCACATCAAAATGGCCTGAGGTATGGAGGCTACTGCAGGACAGGACTTCTTCCAAAAAGGAGACCCTCCTGGCAAAGGGTTCTCAGGGAGGTGCTCTGGGGAAGGGACTTGTGGCTGGGATAACCGCATCGAAGTGGCTTGATGGTCAGCCACTTTGGAAAAAAAATGGGTAATAAAAAAAAAAAAAAAAGTATTAAAGTATGCAAATTCAGATTTTTAAGGCAGGCCACTTCAAAAGAAAGCAAGTCTTAAGAGAGACACTAGCAGAATGAAGATTTTGTAACTTCTGTTAAACTAAAAATGAATATACAGTTGCAAGCAGATACGGTCATAACATTGCTGGAAGACGGAACAAATTCCAAGAACATTCTATTTGCGCTTATCGAGTTCCATGGTGCTGTATGCATTAGTTACAGCACAGCTCTTTGGTCTTAGGTTACTGAAGTTTTGCTGTTTAAGTCAATGAGATTTGTGACATGATACATGAACAGAAATAATCTTTTTAAGGGTTATTTGTACATTATACTATTTGACAATCTCTGGGAGGGTGAATTACATTAAAATATTCCCCTTTCCCCCAGTCTGTGTGACCTTGGCGTTGGCATATATGAGGAAGGAGAATATACAGGTCAAAAGGGGATGCAGGGAAGTCTATTCCCATGTAACAGTCATGATTATTTTTATCTTGGGATTTTTTCTTTTCACTTATACGTTTTGTGCTCAGTTAATGGTGATTAATTTTATTATTTATTTATTTTATATTTGTTGACCAGGTTTGTCAGAATGGGCTACAAATGCTCATTTTCAGCGGAGGCCTGAGGAGAAAAGCTCCAACAGAAAATAGGAATTTTACATATTAAATGCATATAGAAATACATTCATCAGTACCACAGATTACTGCATTACAGTGCCACACATTAAACTGTGGCAAGTGAAATACATAGAAATACATTAATCAAAGGGATACATTCATAGTTACATATTATATACATAATAGTGCAATAGTTACATAGCTGAAATATTTTCCTAGTTATGTTTGTACAGTGATGTACCAAGAGGAGAAGATAAAGTAGTAAGTTTGTTTATTGAAGTGAAGGAAGAGAGAAGAGAAGTAGAAGGTTATAGGGGATTGTTTATGGGGGATAATTACACTGGCAAGTCCATTTTTCATGAAGGTATTTTTTGTAGCGGTTTTCAATTGATTGGGATGTTCAAGGGATCTTATATCTAGTGGTAGGCTATTCCAGGCCTTGGAAGGGTTAAAGCTATAGACTAAATGACCCATTTTGCTCCTTGGTTTGTAAATTTTTAGTAGGCCTTGTTCGGAGCTGCGGAGTAATCTAGTGGGAAGGTAATTAGAGATTAGAGATGAGATAGTCGGACAGAAAGAGGGTTTGTAGAGAATGGAATGAATAATCTGAAACTGATTATACCGAAGCAGGTTAGGTAATTCTAGCCAATTTAGTTCTTTTAGTGAGAGACAGTGATGGGATTTGTAAGAATTTTGGGCAGCAAATCTGGAAATCCTGTTACAAGTTGTTTCTAACTTGTTTAGTAGTCTAGTGTTGAGGCTGGTGAGAATTTGGGAGCTATAAAGTAAAGTGGGTAAGAGGTAGGCATTTGAAAGGGTTAGTTTTGCTGTTTTGGTAAGATATTTTTTGTTTCTATAAAGGAGACCTAGCTTGAGATGTGTTTTTCGGATACAATTATTGATGTGTAAATCAAAGGTTAGTCTATCATCAATAGCAACACCTAAGAGTTTTGTACTGGTGTCCACCTGCATTTGAATATTATTTTATGATAGTATGGAGAAGGAAGACTTTATGTGGTTAAGGTTTTTAGGGAGAAAGAGTAATAATCTGGTTTTCTTTGGATTAAGGATAAATTGGTTTTCAGATAGCCAGTTTTCTACAGAGTTAAAAGAGGACTGTGTATCTGATTTTAGTTGAGTTGGTGATAAGTGTAGAATCATCTGCGTATTGTATCAGTGAGGATCCAGGACAGGAAGAGTAGAGAAGGTTGGTAAAGATGTTAAAAAGAAGTGGCCCAAGGATGGAGCCTTGTGGAACACCCGTTTTAACAGGAAGAGGAGGGGAGAAAGCTGAGAGCCATTTGACTGACTGGAGTCTATCAGAGAGATAGCTGTTAAACCAAAATATGGTGGATGGAGAGAAGTGTAAGTTTGCTAGCTTGAATACTAGTTTAATAAAATGAGCTGTGGTATAATGATGCACAATAAGTTTTAAGAAACTGTCTAAAGAAGTTGTATCAAGTACAGGAATCCTAAACAAGTAAATATATATATATATATTTCTTGCTAATATACTTTATTTATATATATCAGTTTGCATACACTGAAAGATCAGAACCACTTCAATCACAGATCTACAGTACATTACGTGAGGAGAAGAAAATGGGGGGGGGGGGTGACATAGTTGGTAGTAGGATAGAAGTTGCAAAAAAATCAACATATGTTAAGGATGACCTGCATTTGGATATAGAAATGAAGAATTAATTAAAAGACAAATGCATAAATTACATTACTAAAACAATAAGTTTAATAAAAGAGCTTAAAGAGGGACAAAGACAGGAGCACTCCCACTCTCCTAAAAAATTCCAGCTCAAAAGTAAATAAAAAAAAAAGATGGGAGAAGTTAATGATGGGAAATGTACAGAGAACATTCAACAGACTGTTGTTTGCCAATATGAAGACAACTGTGCTTCTTGAGCTGGGAATGGGTGTGCAGTGATTGCCTAAACCGGTCAAAAGAAAACCAGAGGATGACATATGCTTTGGCTGCAAAATTAACCAGAAAGGAAAGGGTTAAGGACACGTGCTATTGTGGGTAGGGGATAATATACATAAGGCAGATTACGAAAGGGAGGATGCAGGACAGTGGTCGGGACAGAGGCCTTAGCAATGAAAATGAGAGGCAAGTAACTGGCAACATGTTTGAAAGGATTAGTAGACATACTACATGGGACTTGAATTTCTGCAAAACTTATTTTGAAAATTATTGTTTATTGTTATTTAACACTAACTAACATTTACAGCTTTGGAATGAGTTTGGGATTTTGGTACCCTCTGTAGTTTTAAGTTTATCTTCACACTTTTACAGTACTGATATGATGCTGACTTTAAATTTTTTCTACCAAGTATTTCTGAAAAAAACTAAATAAGAATTATTTTCACCTTTTAATTAAGTGCCTTAAAGAAAAGGGCATCTTCCTGAGCAGCAGAGATAATACTCCCTGTTACTACACTATTAATGGTGCATCTTCCTGAGCAGCAGAGATAATACTCCCTGTTACTACACTACTAGTGGTGCATCTTCCTGAGCAGCAGAGATAATACTCCCTGTTACTACACTACTAGTGGTGCATCTTCCTGAGCAGCAGAGATAATACTCCATGTTACTACACTTCTAGTAGTGCATCTTCCTGAGCAGCAGAGAAAATACTCCCTGTTACTACACTACTAGTGGTGCATCTTCCTGAGCAGCAGAGATAATAATTCCTGTTACTACACTACTAGTGGTGCATCTTCCTGAGCAGCAGAGATAATACTCCCTGTTACTACACTACTAGTGGTGCATCTTCCTGAGCAATAGAGATAATACTCCCTGTTACTACACTACTAGTGGTGCATCTTCCTGAGCAGCAGAGATAATACTCCCTGTTACTACACTACTAGTGGTGCATCTTCCTGAGCAGCAGAGATAATACTCCCTGTTACTACACTACTAGTGGTGCATCTTCCTGAGCAGCAGAGATAATACTCCCTGTTACTACACTACTAGTGGTGCATCTTCCTGAGCAGCAGAGATAATACTCCCTGTTACTACACTACTAGTGGTGCATCTTCCTGAGCAGCAGAGATAGTACTCCCTGTTACTACACTACTAGTGGTGCATCTTCCTGAGCAGCAGAGATAATACTCCCTGTTACTACACTACTAGTGGTGCATCTTCCTGAACAGCAGAGATAATAATGCCTGTTACTACACTACTAGTGGTGCATCTTCCTGAGCAGCAGAGATAATACTCCCTGTTACTACACTACTAGTGGTGCATATTCCTGAGCAGCAGAGATAATACTCCCTGTTACTACACTACTAGTGGTGCATCTTCCTGAGCAGCAGAGATAATATTCCTTGTTACTGCACTACTAGTGGTGCATCTTCCTAAGCGGCAGAGATAATACCCACTGTTACTACACTACTAGTGGTGCATCTTCCTGAGCAGCAGAGATAATAATTCCTGTTACTACACTACTAGAGGTGCATCTTCCTGAGCAGCAGAGATAATACACTACTAGTATCTTTCCCCTCTCCCAGATTAACTATAAGAAGCAGCAACCTCCCTCTAGTGCAAGTCTATTAGTAAAGTGTAGTAATGACTGCTAGTACATTCCGGTGGTTATTGGCTATGCTACAAATTACATGAAGCAGTACCATGGCAAAAAAAAAAAGAAAGTAAATAAATAAACAGCACAGACCAAGTGTTACTGCTGTCTGGAGTAGGGACACCTGAAGAAATACTCACTAACCAGAACTCCATATACAAATCCAGGTTAACTTTTCTTCTCCATTATCTACCATATAGGTCTTTAGACTGGGAAAAGTCCTGGCTGATTATCACCTCATGTGTTTAGGTACACATCTGTGTTACACTGTGCCTCCTTTTGTTTCAATGTATACAAGTTATTTCCAGTTTTGGTTTACTAGTTGTTTTATACTTGCAAACACACAGAAAACCATCTGATGTATTTCAAACTCTCCGTCACTATCACTGCTTTATCCTACAACTTAGTCTACTAGCTGTCAGCTTCTGTGTCTCATCCCCATTTTTTCTGGTCTTGGTTACTTACTCACGGATTCATAGATAAGTACTAGGCTAGCTGCCCTTGCGAGCCATTTAAGTCTATCCAATTTTTCCCTTTCTGGGCTAGAAATAACCTATCCCATCTGGTTACAGATTGGTTTTACCCATCCCCTGGTCATTAACTATACTCCCTTCTTTTACTTCTAAACCTGTCTTAAGCATTCACACGCATTCTCTTTCTACTCTATAAGTTATGCTCAACTACTCAGCAAAACTATGGAACTATGCTTTTCCTTTTACTTGGAAATATCTCCATATGGCAGCCATGTTTATACTTTGACTATATTACTGTCTCAGTACTTCCCCGGTGTAAATCTGTCTTGCAAGTCTATGTATACAGATGTCTGCTGAACGGGTATTACATGACATGTACTGTTGCAATCTGCTGTAATCATTCTCTCACTGTATGTACACGGACGTTTGCTGTACTGGTTCTGTATATTGCTGTTTAAGTAACCCCAGAAGAGTCTGCAATTGGTCTTCTGTGATCTACGCTCTACCTTTGATCAACAAAGTATAAATAAATATTTTATTTATTTATTTTACATTTGTTTACTGGGAAAGTCTGACTGGATATATGTCCATTTTCAGCAGAGGCCCGGGAAGAAAAGCTCCAGAATGCAGAGTACAAATACATTATGAACAATAGAAAGAATTAAAGATAAATATAATATGCAGTTTTCAATAGGGTTACAAACATAGATAAAACATAGTAGACAACATCAAAATCATGCAGCTTCAGTTTCAGACAATAATACACACAGTTATGGGCTAAGTTCCCATCAAGAAATCATACAATTATTACAGTATATGATTGAAATGCTTAGAGAGAGTTTGCAGGAACAGCGGGTGGTTATTAGTCGAGGTTTAAGCAGGGACACTGCTAATGCTGTTGAAAGTGTAGTTTGAGGCTTTTTTTGAACTGGGTTAAGGAGTATTGGTGAGTAAGTTTGGCAGGTAGCATATTCCAAGTTTTGCCTACTGAGTTGGCGAATAGAGAGTCCTCAGCCACAATTATGCTCTTAGTTGTTTCTACCAGCAGTTGACCAGCAAACCTGTAGTGACCTCGGGTTGCTGTATGGTTTGATGATCTTATTCAGTGCTGCTCTTTTTTCAGGCAGATATAGTATTTTGTGGGTTATTATATGTTGGTTGTATCGGAGAAGACCGGGCCATCCTAGTTGCATACATTTAATCATGCTTTTGGAGTCCAACAACCTTTTTTTATCTCCCCCTTCCACAACAGTCCAGATTTAGTAGGTGGCAAAAGGCAGATTGTACATTTGTAGTTTCTACACATTTCTACTTAAATCATTGACATATGTATTTAAGATTAATTTAGCATTAATACAAATATCACACTGTTTCCCTCAAGAAATCTCTGTGAATAAGTATACATCTGTGTGACAGTGTACTATAATTATGGCATGTAGCCTCATCCAACCCTCTGCTATCTCATAATGTAGGGGGTTGGCTTAGTAAACAGACATGCGATTTCTTTATAACATGAGGTAAATTGTTGTGGTATGTAATATATGCAAGAGTGTGTGTCTTTGTGTATATATATATATATATATATATATATATATATATGTGTGTGTGTGTGTGTGTGTGTATATATATATATATATATATATATATGTGTGTGTATATATATATATATATATATATATATATATATGTGTATATATATATATATATATATATATATGGATCCCCTTCAGAAGCTGAACATTTCAAAACTTCGAACTTCAAAAAGCCGACACCATAAGATCAAAGTTTTAAAACTTTTTGCACGTTTTCAAAGGAGATCACTTTACAGCGTGGAAAATGATATTTATCATATTCATCACTGCAGTTCAATCTTGGAGTTGGTATATCTAATTAGTAGGGGGTGTGGGGGGTGCAGGGGGGCTTGCCCCCCTGCAAAAAACATAAACATTTCTTTTTTTTAGGTTTTCGAAGTTTCATAACTTATGGTCTTGGCCGTTTGAAGTTCGATGTTTTGAAACTTCAAGCTTCTGAAGTAGATCCATATAGATATAGATATATATATATATATATATATATATATGAATATATACATGTGTGTGTGTGTGCGTGCGTGGTGTGTGTGTGTGTGTGTGTGTGTATATATATATATATATATATATATATATTTTATATATATATATATATATATATATATATATATATATTTACCACACACAGACACACACCTGCAAACATATATGTACATGAGAACTGCACATTCACTACTGCAAACGTAAATCTGATGTTTGATAAGCATATATTTGGTAAATGCCTGACTTGCATATTTCTGCTGAAAATCATGTGCTGCTGTACCCTGGCTATGGCTGAAAATAACTATGTATAAATAAAGAAAGAAATGAATGAATGAATTAATTAATTATCTAATTAATTAATTAACATTATCAGATTCCAGAGGTATGTTGTCTATAAGTTATACCTTGCTGGCTATCAACTGTAGTTACAGGTGCAGCGTTGCTGTCAGTAACTATGCCTTATTTTGTCATGAGCCCTTTATTTTAGAACATTTAAAACAAAGCAACTCAGAACTCCATCTAACTTCAAGTGCTTTGGATGCATTTTTTAGATTAAAGGTTAGGAAAGGGTATGAAGATGAGCAGTATCAGTGGTGAGGAACGTTATGGGTTCTATTCCTACACCAGGTAGATGGATTGCTAACATTGCAGTGCAGCACAAGGTAGGTGCTGCACTCCTGAATATGCTGTCTTTCAGATGAGACATTAAACCAAGGTCTCCCTTGCTTGAGATGGTGGTAACTCAGGTAGATATAAAAGATCCCACAGCACGTACTGAAAGCAGTAAGGGTCCTTTATTTTATACCAATATATACATTTACAGAACTATAAATTATAAACATATTTACATATCTACAGTATTAATAAAGACAACATAAAAGTATATTTCAACAAAGTTATCAATCACATACCTATCGATTCCCACTCCTTTTTCCACAACCACCACTTAATCTTTTTCACAATATTAGGACTCACCCAATTAATATTAAACATATTTTCTGACGATCTTTTATTCCAAATAACCTATATAATACTAAACATTTTTTTAACTAACTTTTTAGCATACTTTTAATCCAATCCTTCATAAAATCCATATGCAATCATATCCCACATTCAGTTGCTCATATCGTTTAAATTCAGTTTAATTTTTCTTTTCTATTAATACTTCCCATAACTTTTCAACACTCTTACAATTCAAGAAAACATAATCCAAGGTTTCTAATTCTCCACAATAAAGACATGTCCTCTCACTTATATTTATATGGCATATTAGCCTTCAATGGCAACATATTTATTTGTAATCTCCATAAAAATACTGACACGGTTCATTTTTCATACACCAAACATTTCTTGATTTTATAACTACGATCTTTTCTGTTGTTAAACTACTTCATGGATTTACATGATATTCTATGATAATATTTTTATACCATATTATTCTGCTATTTTTCAACTTTGCCTATATTTAATTTCTAGATCGTTATTTTATCTTTAGAACTTTTACCTCTTCATTCCTCCACTCGTTCTCACTTATTTAATATTAAATCCCATTCTTTTTTTTTTTTACATTTTTCTTTAAACAATTTTCTTATATAAATATTCTTGCCCCCATTAATCCATTCTAAAACTCTAAACAAATTCAAAGATGTACCATACACAATTGGATTCAGTTATAATCCCAAACCTCCCACATCCTTGAATATGTATAGCCTCCCCCCTCTTAAATATATTCAGTCTAGAACCCCAAATGAATCTAAATATTAATTTAATAATTTGTTTTTCTATATCTCTAGGTATCACATGTATACTCTAAATATATGCAATCTTCCCCATCCATAATGAATTAATGAAATAAATTTTTTTATTATAAATAATCTATGTTTATTCCATATAATACTCAACTCTTTTAAATCCTATACATTTGTTATCCATTGTTTCTTAACTTCATTAGGTCCAATATAATCCCCAATACCAAACCTAAACTAATCCCAAAATTAACGTCCTTTATTACTTCTTAAAGTCCAAATCCTTTACTTTTATTACTATTAAGACACATTCCTAAACTTTGTAAACAGTCACTTGTTTTTACAATAATTTGTTCCATCATTTTACTATTTGTGGTTACTAGAGTCATATCATCTGCATTAAGCATAATAATTGGGTACTGAATGCCCTCATTTTGTATAAATCTTGCCTCTATCATATATTCATTTATTTTTGTCACTACACAAGTCATAACCATAGCAAATAATACACTACTCATAGGACATTCTAGTTTCAATCCTCTATTCATGTTTATTTCCTCGCTTAACCATCCTTTTACCAATGCTTTAATATTACTATTATTATATACTGACTGGATTACTTTCTGCCTTTTATACTCGTATTATAAATTTTCAAAACTCCCCATAATACTTCAAGATCTATTGTATCAAAATACTTACTTATATCTCCTATCATCTTCCCTTTATTTCCTTGTTCCCTTATATCATCCACTATTTCGATAATGATCATTAATATCTCCAGGCCCCCTCTCCCTTTAATTCCATATACACCATCATCTAATAACTTTTTTTCTTGTTCTATCTGGATTTGTAAAATCTTCATAAATATCTTACAATCTGTATTATTTCAAACCATCCCTTGTTTCCAATTTATCTCCCTCTTTTCTCCTTTCTTCCAAATAAATTTCATTACTCACTACCAAATTTGTGTGTACTGAAGGCCATCTTGTAATCATTCATTTAATACACATACAAATCTTTCTTTTTCCCAACGTTCCATAATTCTTATACAATAAATATCGTATCCCATCTGAACCAGCAGCTGAATCAGTATTAACTTTCTGCAGTATAAAATCCAATTCTGACAACGTAATCTGTTTATCTACATCTTTATTTATGCTTTCACCAACCCTCTTTACTTTCTATTCATTATTTCTCTTTAATTCCTGTTTTTTACTGGCTTTTTAACAACTTGCACTATAATATACATCATTTCATACTGTTTCTTTGCTACCACCCCCTTCTAATCTCTTAATTCTCTAATTATTCCACTGTCTTCTTTAATTCTCTTTGCCAGAATACATGAAACTTCCTCTTTTTTCACCTTGAACAAAATGTCTGTGTTTATACAATAACCCTTTTATTTTCTCTTTATTCTTTTTGTATACATCTGTTTCTTTCATATAATTAACATTTTCATTTCACTCCAAACACTCCACTGCAGTGGTGCAGCAGTTAGCGTTTTACCTCACAGCAAGAGGTTCTCCAACTCAATTTTCAGCTGGGGTGCTTTATGTTTGGAGTCTGCATGTCCTACTTGTGTTCGTGTTGGTTTCTTCCGACATTCCAAAGACCTTCGTCTGTAGCGCTTCTCCACAGGCCTCTGGTGAAAATGGGCTTTGTCCCAAACGCACTTTCCCAGTAAACAAATGTTAAACAAAAATAAATAAATCTCTTACTCTGTAATCCCAAATATTACTGTTTTTCTTTTTCTTAATACGTTTTCCCATTTTAAATAATCTGATTTATATTTTTCCGTAAATATTAACCACCACTTTTGTCGAGTTTAAATAATCTCTCACAGTAAAGTGTTCCTTCCATAACTGTATTATATTATTCTTTATTTTTCATGCCAATTAATCTCACTACTCCTTTTAATCCATTTTCAAATTTTTATACATTCATTATTCTCCTCAGTTTCTATCCATACAGTCATATGACCCAAAAATCCTGTCTGAACATTTTCTCATATTTTAACCTTTATATTATCAGACAAAACAAAATAATCAATCTCAGATCTGTTATCACCTCTCCTACTTGTATCTGTATTTGAATTCGATAGCCTTAACCCTCCAAACCTCATAATTTCTTTCATAACTTGTTTATCCATTTTGTCATTAATTTTTATTTGCTTAAATCACAATTAAAATCTCCTACTATTATAATATCCATATTAACTATTACATAATCAAATATTTTTCTAAATATTCTTCCCGTTCCGTATATGTTATACATGCAAAACTTGCAATAATCCTGTAAACTTTCCTTTCCCATTTAAAATATACCAGTGCTAGCCTTTCCACTCCAAAGTGAAATCTTATACTGAAATACCTACATTATATAATATTGCAATTTCTGAACAAGTTTCATTTTCTATATTTCAAATTATACCCCTTTCCATAAATTGCGTTTGTACTCTCTCATCTTTTGTCAACCCCCTTACATCTTCTAATACTATTATATTCACCTCACAGTTATTACACCATTTCAAAATACCATTTCTTCTAACCAAATGTTTACTACTATTAACATTAACTGATAATAATCTAAGATTTGCCTCTCTTCTTAATCTAATTAAAATCGTTTAATCGTTTTACTGTTCAACCCATTTCCCTTTTCTTACTTTCATGTTCAAATCCCGTAGCTTCATTTTTCTGTTTTTGACCCTTTTGCCTATAGAATTATTTTCTTATAACTTTCAAATAATTTTTTTCTCATCACTTAGACCTGATTCTAATTCAGACTCTCCCTCTTTTAGTTCATTTACTTCTACATCATGCATTTCCTCAGATATACTCAAAACATCTTGTTTTATCTCTGTCATGTAAGTTTAGCTCCTTACTTTCATCTTTCTTTCCTTTTTCTACATTAAGTTCTTTATCACCCTCCTCCATTTGATTTTCTACCTTTTAATTTTTATTAACATTACATCCTCTAGCATCATGACCAAAATTATCACAATTACTCACAAAATGACCCTCCTTCTCACAAAAATGCATGTTTTTGGTTGGCCTCAATATTGAACTACTACTCCATGTCCATGCACATTTATCATACTTGGAATATGAACCATCCTATCATTTTCCATTTTATTGTATTCCCAAGCCCCACTCCATAAATCTCTGTTATCAAAAATGTTTACAATGCTTTTCACTTCAGAACAATTTTTTTTATAAACAGTCTTTTACAGCCTCTATCAGTCTCTATATGAAATTGAATATTTCCATTCTTTTTGAGTCTCTTGAAAAAAATGCTTGAACCACATACTTATTAGATGGATACTGAACTTTTCTGCTTTCAAATCTTGCCAAAGTCTCTAAACTCATAGCAGTCTCAAAAAACAAATAATTTTTTAATCAAAATAAAAGTGGTTATCTCTAGAGCTTTTGTACCTGAAGGTACAGCAGCTGTGTCCCAGATTTCATAGCTGTCCATTGGCTTTTCTGCTTTACCCTGTATCTTTACTACTAACCTCTGCTTCCCCACACACTCTTTTTTTTTTTTTCTTTCTCCTTCACACTCTTCCTTACAACTTTCGGAAATGAAATCTTCTCTAAACTTTCTTCTTCTTCCCCCCGATCCGATCCACCACCTCTCCCTACAGCAGCTCATTTCCACTCTCCAGTTCCTTTTCATTGAACAACTGCTGCAATAAATCACCCCACAGGCCTCCTGATTGGAGGGTTATAACTGCAATCTCTTCTTCTTTCTGTACCTCCATCCCTGAAGGCCCAAAAATGTTTGCGTGAAATAGCTCTTTGGAATCCACATATGAACTCATCAAATGGCTTCCTTCTACTCCAGCATTTACCTCCACTTCCATGATACTTTTCTCCACGATTTGCAACCCCCTCCCAGCCGCCACTACTCTAGGAATGGCGCATATACATGTAAACACTTGGCTGCACAGACCACAAGTGTTGCAGCAGTAGGGGAGGTTCCCTGATGCCCTGGCAAAATTTACTCTAGTAGTATAATTACAACATTAGCCTACTGGGACTAACATGGTTAACAAAAACTAAATGATGGGAAATACATATTTTGGGTTGGCTTAATAGTCAAGATCTTTACCTCACAGATACAAGGTACAGGATTTGATTATGATCTCTGGTTACTGGCTAGGCTTGTAATAGTCCATAGACTGTTAGCCTTGTATTTGCCCATGAGCACTCGCACAGGCTGACAAAGACTAAAATGAAATCTTAGCTACACTTATATTATCCACAGGATGACTACTTTTTTCAGAGAAGAAAGACTTGGGGGTTGGTACTCCAGGATGTACATTTCTTTGTAGAGTTGCTCAGTTCCAATGAAAAACTCCAGTACAGTACAGAATGTAAATTATTCCTAGCCTATTGAAACAGTTGAAAGGAGTGTTAAAATTACTACCCAGAGTATAAGGTACATAACTTCCAGAATAAACTATTATATTTTCTAAATTATTTTTTCCAAACACTATATTCCCTAAGACTCTACTGGAAAAATCTTGCTCAACATTCTTCTGCATTCATCAATCATTAGTTCATCAAGATTGCAGTAAGGCTCATTAATAATTACATTTCTGAAATCATTCATTTGTATATTTAAGAGCATCTCATATTATCTGAACAGAGATGGAGATGCATGGAGTGCGCTAATTCTTTTAACCTGATTATTTACAATGATGAGGTTTGAGTGCCCTTTTTCCAATAATCAACCATTTCAAATGTCACACAATTAAGGGTTACTAGTGGGGTTGACAGGCTCGGCTCTGGCTCCGTGGTATTGCAGGATAAAGGGGTGGGATGCTTTGAGTGAAGTATAATATGGATGAGAAGGAAGATTACTGGAACTGAAAGCTAAGCATGGTCACTTACAACTTAAAACTAAGAAATTTACACCGAATTATAGCAGCACCAGAAATATAACACCGTCATCCAAGGGCAACTTTCTGAATAAACTAAATACCATCATCTGGATGCCTCTCTACAACACCATTAACCCACATACAGCTCTAACTGTATTCTGCAGAACCCTCATACTCATTAAAATAAGCTTTATCCATTAACAAAAATAACTACAATACCAAACCATGCCACGAAATGCACACAAACCAAGAAACCAAAATAACAGCTGCAAGAACCACCACAGATAGTATCCTTTCCTTTTTGTTCAGAAGATCAGTTCAGTCAACAAACTCAAGTCACCACATTGTTCAAATATTCCAATCCGTTTAAAAAAATCAAATGAATCCAACCAAGATGAAGTGCTTTTCGTCTTTACAAAGTAAAAAGACTTCCTCAGATAATTAGCTGTTCCCGTTATCCCACTTAAATTACCCTCCTATTAAATCATGTGCTACATTCAACCAATACGCTAGGTTGATTAAAATTACCTATTTAAGGAGTTTCTAAAATAAAACTAAATGAAAAAGACTTAATTAAATCTGAACTACATAAAATGTAATATATGTAAATATATATAAGCTATTAAATACATGTATAAAAACTGCATACATAAATCCTTCATACTATATGTTAATTTTAAGATATCCCTATTTCATGTACTTCAAAATGTGCTTATATTAAGTACACCTATTTAAGTTCTTTAATTTTAAAATACAGTATGGAACCGAATTCATTAATTCCTGGATAATGGCAGGCATCTGTACAAAGTTGCCACAGCAGTTCTAATCACTCTAAAAGGAGGCACTCAGGTCTTCCTCTTCCGTCCGAATAAATCTGGTCTATAGCTCAAAACTTAAATATGTGCTCTGGATGTTCAGCTATGTGCCTTGCATGTGCATTGTCCATCTTTTTACGATTATTACTGTACAAATGTTCGTAAACTCTTTCTTTCAAAGTTCTGATAGTTTTCCCTATATAAAATACTGGGCATTCTTGGCAATTCGCCAAATAAACTATCATTTTAGACTGGCAGTTAAATTTCCTGTAAGTACAGTATTTTCTGTTTTTAATATAATAATTTTGTCCGGTTTCCATATGTTTACAGAAATTACACATTTCACACTTGGTTATCCCAGGATTTCTAATCAAACTAAGGGGTCGATTTTCTAAGGTACTTTTGATGTTTTTTCCTTTTCTAAATATAATCTGGGGTGGTTTTGGGAGCTTCTTACTAATGAATGGCTCACTTTGTAATATGTCCCAATTCTTGTATAGAATGTCTGTCAATTCCCATGCACGGACATTAAATGATGTCATGAAACTGTAACTTATATGGTTGTATCCCCCGGTGTTACCACTCTCTACAGTTCCGTTGTCCATGTAATTAGTCTCAAGTTCAGACCATAGTATTGCCTTATATATCCCTCTACTACTTTTATTTCTAATTTCTTCAATCAGTTGGTCTATTAAATTTTGGGGGTAGCCTCTGTTTACCAACATTTCTTCAAGTTTTTCACATTCATGCTGGAAGTCAGATTCGAGACTGGTCATTCTAGCAGCCCTCACTAGCTGCCCCTTGACCACAGATCTTTTTTGGTGGTAAGGATGGCAGCTAGTAAAATGAAGGAAGCTGTTAGAATATGTTTCTTTTCTAAATATAGTACTAACATACCTGTTTGTTAGTGCTATCCTTTCTCAGCTCGATATCTAAATAAAAGATCTTATTCTCATCATAGCATAATGTGAATTGTTAAAATTATGTTGTATTAATTAAGTCAATGGCCATTTTTTCATCACTTTTAATGATGACAAAAATGTCGTCTAAGAATCTTGTATAAAAGTAAAGTTGTTCCTTAATATTAAAGTTACTCCAAATAAATTCATCTTCCCAATGTGCCATGACTAAATTAGAAAAGCAAGCCCCACATGGGGACCCCAAAGCAACTCTTATCCGTTGCAAACATAAGTCATTGTCAAATGTAATATAGTTGTTACTTAATATAATATCCAATAACTCTTCAACCAGACTAATTTTGTTAGGAGGAGCTCCCAGTTTCCTCAGCTTACTAGAAACCCACTCAATCCCTTCTTGGTGTGGGATAGATGTATACAACTCTTTTACATCAATTGTTGCAAAACTGAAATCCCCTCTAAATTCTAGTTGATTTACTTCCCTCAAGAATGACCACAAATCTTTACATATTTGATTCTCACGTTTAATGTATTTCTTCAAGATGGAATCCACTACTTTGGCACAACTATATGTTTTGCTATTACGAGCATCTACCAGTTGTCTCATGGGGGTCCTCTATATTTTTGTGAACCTTTGGAACACCAAATAATAAAGGAATACATGGTGCATCCAAGGCCATGTAATTATACATATCTAAATCAATCTTTGCCTCTATAAATAAGTCATTTAGATAAGCTTTAATTCTACTGTAGGCAATGTTAAGTTAATTTTTGGATATGTGAACATATGTTTCACTGTCTAACATGGCCTTCATTTTTGTTTGTAATCATCTTTGTGCATGATAACTAACCCCCCACCCTTATCTGGTTTCATAAATCTGAGTGGCAACTTTTGTGCATCACAAACGGCCTGCCATTCATGCTTAGTAACGTTCCTTTCACCGTTAGTCATTTTTTTGTTTTCTATATTGTACCTAAAATCAATATCACACATTGTCTCAAACAGCGCAACACTGCTATGCAATGGCGGATTGTATGTACTAGCTATATAAAATTTGTTCTTGCTATACTCATTTAGACCCATAATCACTGCTAAATTTACTTTACGTATAAACAACTTAAGATCTATGAGTGTTTGCGCTAAACGTGCTTTATTTGCAATGACGAATGTTTGTCCCTTAGCAAATAATTCAATAATGTTAGGTTCGATTACAGTCTCTGTGTAATTAAAGACTTTAAAGTCTTTCTGTGAGTTCATTAAAATGTTACAGTACCTTTTATTAATAATGTTAACTTCCTCTATCTCCCCCATTTCCTGTTGTTGTTGTTGGAGCGTTGTCCTTTCCCTCCCCGTGGTTTGTGGTTCTGCATTTGGTGATGAAAATTTTCACTGTTGTTGTTCTGTTGGCAATTATTTGGGGCACGTTAATTTCTAGTATTCGAGTTGTTTTCCTGTATAATCCTCTCACTTCTTCGTACCCCACTAGTATTACTAACGATTCCATCATCTGATACACTCGTGTGCTGTGTTCTTGTTTCTACTTCCTGGTATGCAAAACCACCTCCTTCCCTCAATGGTACGTTCATAGATTTCCAAGTTTGTGATAGGGGAGGTTTAGGATAGGCTGTCCTATCTCGTTGCAACTTCTTCAATTTTGTAGCCCGTAACTTCTCCATTAATTGATTAATACTATTAAATGTTCTATTATAGTCATACTTATAACGATCAAAAATCAATGTAATTTTTGATGTCTTGGTCTATTTTTTTGTAAATCCGTAGACAAGATGTCAAGGTTTAATTGATAGTGTTTAACCATCAGTTCTATACCATGCTTATCAAAAAGAGCTATCAACTCTTTATGAAAAACTGATCCTTCTTCAAGTCCTGTTGGGTACTGCCACCTTCTAAGCCCCTTCGGGATAATTGTTTCTTTTATATACTCCTGGAAGTACGACACCTCCAGTTGGATCTTTTTGTATTTAACTAGTGTATGATGGAATATTTTTAAATTGGTTGCAATATTTATTTTACCTCAAGCTGAGTTCTCCTGCTGAACTGATAGTTCAGAGTTGCTAAGTGTCACAGGCTCGTCTAGCCAAGCCGCGATATGTGGAGTCCCAATAAGCCCCGAGGTGTTCAGTGTCTCAACGATATTAGCAGTTTTATTCCTGACGTTCTTAAAGTCACTGTTAGCATCAGTGGACAGACATCTCAAATTCGAGCAAACAGAAGTAGAGGGGATACCGTCAACGCTGCTAGAATTACTAAAGTTAACTCTCGGTTGGTTTATAGCGTTAACATGAGTCCCATTTAATTGACTGTTAGTTGTTTGTCTTTCCATTACATCCAGCCTGACAGATAGATCCTCAGTTTGTTGAGAAAGCATACTAATTAGTATAGTTAAATTTTCAGGCTCGAATTCAAAGATGGCTGCCGTTCTGTGAGCACTGCTGAACTGCAGCTCTCCATTTAACCTGAGGAAATCTAAACCCTGAGTGGATACTACAAAGATTTTAACATCAAATATTTGATAAAATAACTTCAACTACATTTTACTATCCTATACTAAGAAGAAAAACGGAAAAAAGGAATGTATTTCACTGGATTACATCAGATTAGCTGGCTCTGCAGAGAGAAGTAAATAAAGTAACCGTGTGCTTTCTATACTGCAAGTTTTTGTGTTCTAATAAGATGTCAAAAGAGGAAAAAAACATGGATTTAACCACTACCAAAACAAAACTTTCGGAGTTACAGTCACCAGAAAAAGATGTGATTTCTAAATGACAGAAAATTACTAAACTACAGGAACAACAGAAACCAGGGACTAAAACTAAACCTGAGCAAGCACTAAACCTGGAAGACATCAGAAATGCTCTGCTACCCATACAAGAAGCTTTGAAGGAACTGACTTGTCAAATACAAACATTTGGAAATTCATGTACTCAGTTGCTGGAAAGAATGGATAAGACGGAAGCTTGAATTTCTGAAAATGAGGATAAACTAACTTTACTCGAAAAAAAAACTAATCTACATGATGTGGATATACAGGCTATGCAAAGCAAACTTACGGACTTAGAAGCAAGATCCAGGAGAAACAACATTATTATCAGAGGGATTCCAGAATCTATTCAGTATAATGAATTAATTCCATCCATACTACAAATATTTGCAGTGCTTCTAAATGACTCTGATATGGTGAAACAAATTATTATTGAAAGAGCACACAGAGCTCTGAGTGAGTTACAAGCATCTAACTTTGCTAGACCTGTATATGTGAAAATACTTAATTATCAAGATGTAAACAAAATACTTACTACTGCAAAACAAAGTGGAGGCTATATCATGTGGAAAAATAATAAAATATCCCTGACACAGGATATACCTATACAGGTCAGACAAGCTAGACAGTCTTTGTCTCCATACTGTAAATTTCTTATTGACAAACAAATTAAGTTTCAAATGAAATACCCTAATATGCTTATATTTACAATGGATGGGACTAAACATGCTATTTCCGCCAAAAATGAGGCAAGAAATCTGTTTCTAAAAGTTTTCAAGGCTTTACCTGCATCAGAGACTTGAATGAACTTCCGTTGGGACTGGCATGCTGCTGAGGTCGGATCCATTGTTTACTGTGCCTTGAGGACTGGGTAATCCTTTGTTTTCGTTTGTAAAGCTTTAGGCCTTCTCCTGAGTAATAAAACTGTTTGTTTTTGCTTATCTTGATTATCTGCGCTCGTTTCCCAATGTTTTATGGCTTCTACAAACTGTTTTCGACGAGGAGGAAGACAGGAAATGCCTAAAATGCTGTAGTGGGTGCAGATTTCGCTGTGACACTTCCAGGAGTCCGTCTGTAAAAGCGGTCCCCCATCGCAAATTTTTCACAGGGTTTCCAGGCTTGGGAAACCGAAGAGAACTGTTTTAAACACTTTTTTGCTGATTTAACATTACAATAACAATGTTGTATTGTAAATTAAACACATAGGAACATTTTATATACTTCCCTTATAAAGGTTTATTTACAATCTTGTAGTTATATTATTTAGAGAGGGTGCAGGGTTTAGTAATGTTTGTATAACTATACTTGTCATTATAGTCTTTAATGTACTGTGTAGAGATGATAATCTATTATATTAATTAGTTAGTAGTTTGCTTTAGTATACAACTATGATAGTGTGAATTCATAACCAGGGATATTGGTAGCTAACTGTATACTTATTTTAGTATAGGGTTATATTCTAGCATGTTTTTTATATATATAGATATATATATATATATATATATATATATATATATATATATATATATATAGGTTATATTCGTAGTACAATGATAACTTTGTTTACACATTAAGTGTTTTTTATATGTTATTTCTTTTACTTTATGCATGCGGTTTATGTATAGATAGCTAATCCAATTATTAAAACTTTCTTTTTTCGCTTTATTTTTTATATGTACTGGAATATTATATTTTCAATATTGATTTGCTTAAATAATAGTTAACCAAGGAGCTGTAGATCATGACAGTGCTTGTTAGGGAATGTTTAGTTTAGGCTTTGTCGTAGTTAAGTTAGATTATATAGGTCTTAACTGTGGAACATGTCTGAAATTTTATAATGTGGTGTTTTTATATTTGTTTCTTCTCTTAAACCTTTTGTTATTCCATGTTATACAAGACCTATACATGTCCTGGTCCGGGGTTATAGTGGGTAAGCACTGGTGTAGGACGGGATATAAGGGTTGCTTCCAGACTATGTATGGTTTTGAATTTACTTTATTTTTCTTTTATGTTTTCTCTCCAAAGCCTTCATTGTACAGCCAACCTTGGGAATGTGGGAATTAGACTCATGGAACATTAAAGGGCTCCAGAACTTAAAGAAGAGGAAACTACTGTTACATGTTTTATTGCAGGCTAAGGCGTGGTTTATTTTACTTCAAGAAACGCATTTAATGAATGATCAATGGGTTGATATCAGAAAAGTAGTAGCATCGGAAGGTAAGTCAAATAGTGCTGGGGTAGCTATTATTATTAAAGATCAATACAAGGAAAAAATTTTAGATTCTAACACAGATAAAGATGGGCGATGGTGCTACGTTATTCTTGCATCTACCCTATTTGATAAACCTATTTTACTTTTAAATATTTATGCGCCCTGTAATGATCAACAAATATTTATAACATAATTGTACTCAATTTTAACACAATTTGATAGATATTATTTAATTACTGGAGGTGATTGGAATGCTTACCAAAATCCGAAGTTGGATAGATCTTGCCCACAAAGAGCATTTAATAAGCAGGCTGTATTAGCACTGAATGATATTAAAGATGATTTTCAACTTTATGACCCTTTTCACTATTTGAACAATGTTAATAGCACAAATAATTTTACATTTTGTTCCCCATGTCATAAAATTTCTTTCTGATTTCAAGAATATTGATTAATCTAGAACCTATAGTTGTTATAAATGCACGTTATCTGTCAGATCACTCAAAAATTTCGCTGAGTTTTGCTAAGGAGGTAAAGGATACCTTGCAACAAAGAGGTTATAATTGGTCTCTTAATCCAACTTTGTTGAATAAGGAAGAAATAATACAAGAAATTACAAATTACCTTAAAGATTTATTAGCTGGTCTAAAGAAACAACAATATACCCCAGATATTGAATGGGCGACAGTTAAAACACAGATAAGAGGGATCCTTTTGCAAAAAGCTTCTTCTTATAAAAAAATACTAAACAGAGATATTAAAAATTTAAAAACAAAAATTAAACTACTTGATCAAGAACTGATTCGGAATTTTAATGAACAAACAGAGAAGGAACTGCTTAAATGTCAAAAGGATCTCTTCTTAATTCAAAATAGTAGATTAACATTTCAAGAATATAAGACGTTAGTGAGGTACGCTAATCATGTTCAAACACCATTGAGAGCGTTGGCTAATCATTAATCAATCGAAAACAACAGTGCAAATTTCGGAAATACAATTTAATAATATTACATATTCTAAAACAGAGGATATCATTAATATTTTTGAGGGAATATATACTAATATTTATGATGGGCAAAAGGATATGTCCTCACACAGAATTTATGAAAAATTTTTACAATCAATTAAGTTTCCAAAAATAGGAGAGGATATTCAAAATGACTTGGTCAAACCGATATCCAAAGAAGAAATAGTATATATAATCCAACATATGAAATCACATAAATCACCAGGTCCTGATGGGTTGACAGTGGAGTTTTATAAATGGTTTGCAGATACCTTCGGTAAGATACTTTCAGTTGTATTTAACTACATAATTAGGAATAAAATTAATGATCCTCATCTTAACGCTTCAAAAACTATTTTTATACATAAAGCCAATTCAGATCCCCAAAACCCTGACAATTATAGACCGATATCATTAATAAATGTAGACATGAAAATTCTAACCTCTATTATAGCATCTAGACTGAAGAAAATCATGACTCATATAATATCCAAAGAACAGGCTGGATTTATGGCAGGTAGACAAACCAGTGACAATACACTTACATTACATACTATGATAACACATGCTAAACAAAATAATCTTAATGTCTATGCCCTTATAATTGATGCACAGAAGGCCTTTGATAGGGTTGATACAAATTTTTTGTTTGATCTTTTACCTTATTTTAATATTTCCCATGAGTGTTCAAATGTTACAAATATTATATAGTAATCCCTATACTACACTGCATATTAATAGAAGTTTCTTTAAAAGAATACAGATTAAGACTGGAACACGACAGGGCTGCCCTTTGTCCCCTTTACTATTTAATCTTTATCTTGAACCTTTGTTCTTGTATATTAAGCAGAATGTCTATCATAATGTCCCAATAATTTATGGAACCAAAATATTAATGGCAGCTTTTGCTGATGATCTTAACATTTATTGTGCATCCCCAATATCAGATACTGAAAAATTATTGAAGGCTGTTAATGATTTTTCAGAAGTCTCTAACTATAAAATTAACTTGAAAAAAAACAATACGTTCGCTTTAAAGACACCTAAACCTTTTTCGCTATTACCTTTGGTTGGGCAGGTAACATTTAAAGAAAATATTAAATACTTAGGTATTGCGTTTTCTACAGATAATAAAGACTTCTACAATAATAACATTAAAACAATTTGGGACCAAATAATTGCTGATTTTGGGAGGTGGAAAAATTTACGACTGCCAGTATTAGCACAAGTTTCAATTGTTAAAATGAATGTACTACCACGGCTATTATATATTTTCAGGTCAGCCCAACTAAAACTTTCGAAGACATTTTTTAAACAAATTCATAAAGAATTGGCTAAATTAATTTGGGAACCAAAAAAAACAGGATATCTTATGATAAATTAATGACCCCAAAAAATAGAGGAGGACTGGAGTTGCCTAATTTTGAAATGTATTATTTAATCATAAACTCTAATAGAATTCTAAGACTTGCCAACTATGATATTACTAGTACTAAGTGGACACCAACTTGGGTGATCTTGAATTATAAATATATTTTAAAGTTGAATATTAATCCAAAAGCAATACCTTTTTTAGGTAAAGATACTTTGAAATTATATGGGATTATTGAACATATTAAAATGGACATAATTTCTTTACAAGATTTATTTCAATCATTAGATCTGGTTCAGCATATGATGTTTTTTCAACCCTTTCATAGGAATCCTAATTTAAAATTGAATAATCAATTAATTGATCTTAAAAAGTTTCCATTAATAGTTAATTTAACTTTGATATATATAAATATCTTGAATGTTCGGCCAACCAAATAAGACAAGAATTTAACCTACCTAAAAATTATCTTGTTATTTTGAGACAAATTAGAGAACTTGCTATAAGTTACTTTAAAAATTTTAAACCTAAAGATGAGACTGTGAATAGATGCTCTGATTTGTGGCAAGCTCTCCAACAGGATATTAAATATATAACAGCAACAAATAAATTAATTAAAGAATTTAGATTTCATGATAAAGTTTTGTTATCAAACTATTGGGAAGAGAAAATCCTATTGACAGACAAAAGTATTATGTTAAAAGCAATTGACTTGACTATTAAATCTACTTCTCTTCAAAAATTGATATATACCCAGATGATGATATGGAATAATGCATATTATACACACCTTACCCTGCATAAATTTAACTCTAAAAACTCTCCAATCTGTCCATATTGTAAAAATCAACCGGATGATCTTCTTCATATGTTCTGGAGCTGTAAATGCATATACAAGCTTTGGAATTCCCTTAAGATTCAACTTTAGAAGATGAGTTACCAAAGCACAACATTGTCATGGAAATGTATGATTTTGCATATTCCCCCGAAAGAACTCCCTAGATCACAACGTATTATATATATTAATATTTTTTTATTAATGAAGCTTTATATAGCCACTAATTGGTTAGACCCATCTAAAACATCATGGGAAAACTTTAGAGTTTTGGCAACAAGGCATATATTAGCTCATAAACTACTTTTAAATCCACATAATAAAAATATTAATAATCCAAAAATTTGGGAACAGATATTTAATATTATACTAGCATAATACTTTTAACTTGAAGGTATTAACAATTATTTATATGTTTGGAGAGAATTTTGTAATCAAACTATTACTTGAAATGTTATTAATTACTCTCTGTTTTTCTTCTATTATTAATGTTTCACATGGAAGCATTCTTGTAAATATTGTATATTTGTTTGGTGTGATGCTTAGTGATATTAGTTAGTAGTTTTTTTTTCTAAAAATGTTGTTCTTGTTTTTAATTGTGTATGAAAATAACATAATAATAAAGATTTATTAAGGGAAAAAAATTTTTTCAGGCTCGTTGTTTTGGGTCCCTGTCAGCTAGATACTGTTGTCAGCAGCCATTAGAACGTTGAACAAGACCAAACCATGCCACGGAATGCACACAAACTAAGAAACCAAAAAAAAGCTGCAAGAAACACCACAGATAGTATCCTTTCCTTTTCGTTCACAAGATCAGTTCAGTGAACAAACACAAGTCACCACTTTGTTCAAATATTCCAATCCGTTTAATAAAAATCAAATGAATCCAACCAAGATGAAGCGCTTTTCATCTTTACAAAGTACAAAGACTTCCTCAGATAATTAGCTGTTCCTGCTACCCCACTTAAATTACCCTCCTATTAATCATGTGCTACATTTCAACCAATACACTAGGTATTGGTTGGATTCATTTGATTTTTATTAAAAGGATTGGAATATTTGAACAACGTGGTGACTTGTGTTTGCTCACTGAACTGATCTTGTGAATGAAAAGGAAAGGATACTATCTGTGGTGGTTCTTGCAAAAATAACTACAATTTCAAAGTATATGCTGGTACCCCCCCAGAACATGACCCTCATATACAAAATAGGCAGAAGGCACGGAAAACCTGGAAAAATTATCTAACTAACAATGAAAATCTGATAATCAAACAAACGGTCCAGGCAGCAGCAGGTGTCAGCCAGTAGAAAGGTTTATTTTTTTAAACATTCACCACAAGCGCTTTCACCCTGACAACAATACAGGGCTTTTTCAAGTGTAAATGCAAACATAAAATCAGGTCTATAAATACTTCCATTCATTAAAAAGGCGCCAAAAAATTTAGAGAGACATTCTAAAACCATAACAAATGTTACACAACAACCCACAGGTAGATGTAATCAAAAGCACATTTTACAATTGTCCCTATACATTGAGTAACGTATTATAAATACATTACAAATATTTAATCATACATTAAGCATAAAAAGCTTTTCACAGCATAAACCACAAAAGATGTATGAAAATTTGATTTATTAAAATTTTTCACTTTTCTTCTTTAAATAGGGCTTGATGGAAATATGACTGTTTAGCCCTGGGGGTTGGGATGCATTCAGTTTCAACTGCCAAAAGGTTTCCCTGCAGCCTAACCAATTCTCCCAATCCCCTCCTCTGGGGTCCACACATACCTGTTCCAAAATCCCAAAAAGAAACCCTACATGACTGGGTTCCGTATGCAGGTGCCTATATAGTGCACTATTCAAATTTTTCTTTTTAATGTTTTAAGTGTGTTCATAAATCCGCTTTTTTGGTGCTCTTTCAGACTTTCCAACATAAAATGCTGGGCAGTCCTTACATAAGGCTAAATATACTATACCCCTAATCACACAGTTACCTTTTCTGAATTGTATTCTACTTTTTGCATAATTGTCCAAAGTGACATTTGCCACCCCTATGATATACTTACAATAACCACATCTACCACATCTTCTGGTACCTTGGTCCACACTGCGGTCACAACTCCTTTCAAAAAAGTTTTTTAAGTTAACCAGTCTTGTAAACAAAATTAGGGTTCTCCCCTACCTTACACACAATGTCATGATTAAATCTTAACATTTTCCATTTGTTCTCAATAACGTATTTTATGTCCCTAGAAACTCCACTGTGTTGCAAAACCAACACCCTCTTGAAATTCTGTTCTCCACTAGTCCCATCAACTGTTACTGTCCTCAAGTTGTCACCTAGAAAGGGCAAAAATTTTACACCCCATCCTTCCAAAATCTCACTTGCAACTTCCTTGATTAAATTATCCAGGTAACCCCTGGAGGTAAATAATTCTGAGATATACTTAATCTCAAAAATTAAGTCACACCTCTCAGATGTCATTCTGGCTGCTCTGACCATCTGACCCTTAAAAATACTTTTTTCTGTTTCCACGGGTGGTCACTATTATATGGGAGAGAAGAGTTGCTAAAGGTGTTTTTCCTATGGATCCTAGATTTCAAATTTCCATTAATTTTGTCTAGCCTCACATCTAAATAATCAATCCCTTGCTGGTCAAATTTAAAGGTAAACTTTAAAAAGTTTGTAGTTTGACTAAGCAACTCAACAAAATTCATAATGACGTCCACTGGGCCTTCCCAAACAATAAAAATGTCATCCAAAAAAGCCTGTAAAATCTAACGTTCCTCCAACAGACTGACTTAAACAAAAATTTTAGTTCCCATTGCAAAAGCACCAAATTAGCATATATGGGGGCACATGCTGCCCCCAAAGCAACTCCCCTAATCTGCTTGAATGTCTCCCCCTCAAAGTATATGAAATTGTTTTCTAATACAATTCTCATAAGTTCCACCAACAAATCAATTTCTAAGTTAAGTACTGAGCGCTTACTGTCTAAAAGTGACTCAAAAAACTCCAAACCCTCTTCCACAGGGATACATAAAAATGGCGTAGTCCCCCAGTTTGTTGGGTTTAATGTGTCTGTGTGTTGGTTGATGTGCTGGCCAACTAGTTTCTTTACCAGGGAAAAACATTCAGTGATGATGAAGGGAAGTTTGATGATGAGACTTCGATGAATAGCAGTTTGATGTAAGCAGATTTCGATGAAATAATACAGGCCCCTTCCCATTATGATCCAGAATCCCTCAAGAAAATAATTATGCCACAAAAGACAGAGAATGAAATATTAAGGTTTAATCATGTTAGCCCAGTCAATGAGCATCAATGCCTAATCATCAGTACATCCAATTACTAACAAAAGGATAGAGCAACTGTCCTCTGAATCACACTGACTTATAAACTCATTCATGATTGCTCCTACTATTACTATGGAACTATCAAAGTATTAATTTTCAACAGTGCACTCATCTCTGACTGAAAGTCCTGGCATTTTATGACTCTGCATCTCTCTGTACATAAAACCCTATAATAACTGGTGAAGCAATTTCAATGATCAATGTTACTTTTGTCTTTTTTTATGGGCTAATGTATTTGGTTTTCTCACACCTATTTTTGGACTATGTAATGAGTTATCTCCTGTGATATAAACCATTCTATATAATGCTTTGTGATTCATGTTTACAATGCTTTTCAGCTTCTTCTTTATTGTAGGGTTTGCACAATCCCCAGTGCAACTGTTCTGCCACATTATTGTGCCTTTCAGTATACAGGCCTTCTGCCATGAGCTTATCACACCCAGCAAGATGTGTGACTGTTTTCATTTCTGTTATACAAACCATGCATGTATGTTTCTCCCACTTTTTCAACAGACTTTTTAAACCAAGGTGCATGTAGTCCACTATTCTAGACCAGCATTATTAGCTTTTCATCTTTTGGACTCAACTCACCCCTCCTTAACCATGTGTGCATCAAATCTTTGTTCCACATAAGGCTGTTCCAGAGGATATCTAAAGTTGCCACCTACTTTTGTGGACATTTTCTTTCCTTCTCATCTGATCCTTTTCCTTATAATCTTTCAGTTGTGTATGAGGCTAATGGCCCTGTAGCCTTTACAAGCCTAGCCCACAGAAGTGTCCTGGAATCGTGCTGCCCGACGTTAGTCCCACTGTCTCTATCAAGTAGAGCCACTGGATTGATCCCCGGGAGGTGAACTTTGTATTTCCCATCCACTCAAGGTTTCTCTTGAAGAGGGCTAGTGAGGTGCTCTGCTTGACATGTATAGGAAGTCTGTTCCAGAGCATGGGCAGTCTCTAGGTTATGAACCTGTCCCTCCAGCATGTTCTGTTGATTGTGGTAATGAGGTTGAGGTCTCTGAATGTGTGGTTCAGAGGGAGTTGGATTTCTTTAGATGTAGCATTTTCTAACAGAGCTGGCTCAGACATGACTTTGTAAGTCAAGCAGAGATCGCCTCTTAGTAGACGATATGAGACAGAGACTAGCTGGAGTTTTTTTATTCTGTCCATGTAGGACATGTGTTTAAAGCCTAGGATCCTCTTCGAGAGGTAATTTTGTGGCCTAATGAGGAATAGTAGAGAGATAATGACCTCTTTCTTCCTGGATGCAAAACCTTTCGTAATGAGATGTGTCACACAGAAGGACTTTCTGCCACAGTAGCAATGTGGTGGTCGGAGGCGAGGTTGCTGTCAACCTGTGTCCCCAGATCTCTTATAATGCCTTTAGTGTGCTCCCATCGATGCGGTAATTAGTGGGAACTGAGGTTTTCCCAAAAGGTATGACTATGGATTTTTTGGGCATTCAGCTTAAGGCCATGGTTTCGACACCAGTCATTGGTCTCAGTGAGGGCTTTCTGTAGGATGTCTACATCACTTGGGGAGTTAATAATGGCTCCCAGCTTGCAGTCATCTGCAAACTCGGTCAGGCAGAGTCCCTCCATGTTGGCCTGGACTTCTGAGAAGTAGATGCCAAACAGGAGAGGACGCAGAACCGATCCTTGTGGGACTCCACTTGTGACTGGTCGGCAGTCTGACTTGGAATCCGCTACTTTCACACTGTGGGTTCCATCTGTGAGCCAATTTGCAACCCGCCTAGTTTGGTGAGTTTATCAATAATTCCTGAGTGGGGAATGGTATTAAAGGCCTTGGCCAGATCGAGGTAGGCTGTATGAACTGCCTTGCCCTCATCCACAGCTCTGGTGACAGACTCAAAGAAGTCAACCAGATTGAGTAGGCATGATCTACCTTTCACAAAACCAAACTGCTTGGGATATAGAGTTTGGAGATTCCCTATACTCTTGTTAATTAGGTCCATGAAGATGTGCTCCATAGCCTTACATATCAGACTCGTCAGGCTAATGGGGCAATAATTCCCAGGGTCTGTAGTCGCTCCCCCTTTATGGAGAGGGATAACTGTACCAGTGTGCCATTCGGTAGGGACAAAGCCTGAGGTGAGGCTGTGACTGAAGAGGGCACACACATGTGGTGCCAATTCATTTTGTAGCTCATGTAGAACACATCTAGGGATATTGTCGAGTCCCATGGAAGCTGCATTATTGGCCTTGGACAATGCAGCTTTAACCTGTGCTGCAGTAATGCTGGGTGCCTGGCATTCCTCCTGTATTGTGAATTGTCCTTTGGGGGAGGTAAAGTTGGCAGTGAATCTGTCGGCCATATGTTGGCAATATCTGTTGGCTTTTATAGCAGGTACCATTGTACAGTAACTCAGAGCAAACCTGGGTACTGCCGTGGAGATTCTTGATATAACTATAGAATCCTTTGTGGTTGTTTTTAGTGTCTGCCACAATTCTGCCTTCATAGCTGGCTTCAGAGGTTTTGATGTGGGATCTCAACATTTTGTTGAGGCTAATAAGGGAGTTTTTCCAGTCTTGGGACTTCACCTTTTTCTGCAACAGTTTCTTCCTTCTGTTGTAGAGTTTATTAATGGCAGGAGACACCAGATTGGCTTCCTTTTTTTGGAGGAGAGTGTCTTGGTTCTGCTGGGTATGGCTAGTTTCATGCATTTATGCATGTGTTCGTACAGTGCATTGGTGTATGATTCAGCAGTCATGCATCTATTTTCCATTGACATTGGTGCCGTGAAGTTAGCCACCTCTGTTTTTAGAAGCCCAAAGTCAGCTTTGGAGAAGTTTTTCATGGTGGTTACCTTTGCGGGGGTGTGGGTAAGATGTGGATTTCCATGGTGATTAGTTTGTGGCCAGATATAACCAGGGAGGAACTGACTATTGGTGTAGAGCAACAGTTGCCCATGTTAGTAATAACCAGGTCAAGGATGTTGCTTCCTCTAGTGGGGGTAAGAATGTGTTGGCTCAGATCTTTGGAACTGATGAATTCCAGGAAGCATTAGGCCAGTGTATTGGTGCATGAGTAGTTTTCCCAGTTGATGTCACCTAGTATGAGAGTGTTGGGTTGGACCCTAATAATTTCCAAAGTGCTTAGGAACATGGAGTGAAAGTCTTGGGACTTGGTTGGGGACCTATAGAAGGCTACGACCTGAATTGCCGTCTTACACAATGTTAGTTTTACCTGAAGAATCTCAGATGCATTATGTTGGGCTACTAGTTTGGAGGTGTGCATATCCTTTTGAATATGGAGACACCACTGCCTTTGGTGATTCGGTCCATGTTTTGCGGCCAAAAAGTGTGGAATGAGTTATAGTCTGGTAGTGCAGGGGTGCTTTCTGCTGCTTTAAACCAGGTTTCCATTGCAGCATAAATGTCGATGTTCTCCATTTTGAGGAGTGCTTCGAGCAAGTGCATCTTGAGATTTAGACTTATAGTGTTGAGTAGCATGACCCTAAGACTGCATTTATTTATAGCTGTTACGATGGCAACTTGGTCTTTGGAACATCGCCTAAAAAAGGCACTATAGGGGTGGCAAGAGCCTTAGCCAGTATTCGGAATCCCAGGGGTGACAGATGCAGGCCATCTCTGGCAAAACACTGAGGTCTGTCAATCATGTCATCTCAAGCAGACAAATGCTGGATCCCCTTAGAATGACACCAGAAACTTAGTCAATTGTTGAAGTCAATCATTTTCTGCTTGTACTGCGGTATCATTCTGGGCAACGGTAGGATGCTGCTCAGGACCAGGGTCATACCTGCCTGGGCCACATAATCCAAGAACTCCTCCATTTCTCTTTTCATGTAGTCCAGGTAGGTGCATCTCAGGTCATTCACACCCACACAGACAGTGAGAGAGTCATACCTGTACTTGTTGTAGAGTGACCTGAATGTGTGTGTTATGTGTCGGATTCTGGCACCTGATAGACAGCTGACTGTTCTCCTTATTCAACCTAGTGATTGGAACATCAGTGTGCCTCACTATTGCGTCACCTATCATTAGTGTATTGGGCTAGCTGTTTTGCCTTAGGGGCTTAGGTTGAGGGGCACACTGTGTAGGTGAGCTATGTGTCTTGTGGTTTGTGTTGGTGTTTCTGCCTTGGAGGTCTCTACTGTTTGGGTAGATTTCTACTGAGAGCCTCCGCAAAAGTGGGTGTGTGGTTTGTGTTTTTATGTGAGAGCTGTGATGGTGGGTGTTCTGGAGAGCTATGTGTTGCATGTGTTGACCTTCTCCTATTGACCAGCTATTCCAGTCTTGGCTTGAGAGGGCATGGCTTCCAGTTTGAATATATAAGTGCATCTCTCACAAGTCTGAGTGATGGGAGGTAAGAGGAGAGGGTTGTCTGTGTACATGTGACAGTTACTACACCGCCTCAGAATGCCCACGTTCACCAGGTTAATAGGAGAAAGCACAGGGAACTGACCTTTAGACATGCCAGGAGGGATGGTCATTATTACTAATTACTGGAGCTGTTTCCTTATATATTCATTTTACAGGAAAATGTCACTCAAGGTGTCTGAGTCTGTACAGAGCACTGCCAAATACTTGAGGGGAAACTAATACTTAGACCCTGAAAATTGAAGGATGAAGTACTTGGGCAGATATTCTAAAGTTATGAAGAAATCAAGCACTACTTACTGAAAAATAAAGAATTAGCTTATCAAGAATGATGAAAAGAGGGGAGTCACATGAATGGATACTGCCTGGTTACTACTAATGCTGGTATCATCACAGTTTCAGTCTGTTGGGATACAATACTCCTTTGTTTCTTCTCTCACCAGAAGCAAAAAGTTAGCACAAATCCCAAAAAGAGAAGCAGGCCACGGCCTGTTTGGTGATCCACAGTCTTGTCCCAGATGATGGAAGAGTATGCAGGCTTGCAGCCTTTTTCTGGTAGTTGCCTCGGATACCAGAGAGGTACATTTGGATTTACATTTCTGCTTTATTCTGAAATGCATCTGCTAAACTAAGCAAAGATGTCATCTTAGAAGACTTCTCCTCATGCTTTGAAACTTGCAGCATATTTTGATATGATGAGGTTCATAAGTATGCACTAGGTTAATGACCACTGGGGCTCTTATAAGCCTAGCCATGCAACCCCAATATGACCGATAAATTTGATTTATATGGGAGTGATTTTCTGACTGCCTCTGTCCATCAGGGATGCAGGAGCTAGACTAGATGTGAATTTCCAATTAACCATTCATCGGTCCAAATTGCACTTAAACAGGGGTAGGGAGGAACCCTGCTTCACGTGGATGGGGAGCCTGTTCCAGAAAATGTTCTATTTATGTCACAAGCAAAATTTAGTTTGTTTTAATCTAGTAATTCTGCTGATGTTGGCTTTGTGGCTGTGCAAAAGGTTCACTCAAACAGGATCAAGGGATGCCTTGTATGCCACAAAAAAGATCACGTCTAAGGAGTCTTAATGATACCGAGTAAATATACAGGACTTGGAGGTGATCAGCGTGGGACATTTTGTTTATTCCCTGCATTCTTTTTGTAAGGAAGCTATGTGGAAGTTCCATTTGCTGCATGTGTCAGGTTAGGGACATACTGAAGGATGCATTATATTCTATGACGGGTGTGATGGGTCTTAGTACAGTAGTATGATGACCTCTCTGGACCTAGAAGTTGAGCAACATAGAAGGACTTTACTACACTGGACACAAAATGGTCAAAGGCTAGGTTACTATCTACACGAGTTCCCAGATCCCTGACTAGTGAATACACTTATGAGCGTTTTATTGATGACATAAAACCCCAAGGTGGCAGAATTCCCAAAAGGTATATAATGCATTTTTGGCATTGAGTTTTAAGCCATGGCTTTGACACCAATAATTTGTCTGTCTTAGACCTTCCAGAAGTGTGTTCTCCTCTTGGGGGAGGGGGGGATTTAATGACTGCTACCAATTTGCAATCATCTACGAACTTAGTTAGCCAGAAGCCTGTCACACTGCCCTTGGCATCTGAGAAGTATATGCCAAAGAAGAGTGGTTCCAGCACACAGGCATGGGGAGCATCACTGATGAATGGCCTTTTTGTGGAAGTGGACTCACCAATTCTAACCTCCTGGGTCCTATCAGTGATCAGCTAGCTACTCAGCATGTTATAAATGAGTTTAGATCTAGTTACGTAAGTTTGTTGACAATGCCCAAGAAGGATAGTATATAAAATGTTTTGTAGGCAGTACGCACCATTTTCTTCTCATCCATTGCCTTGGTGACCTTTCTAAAGTTGTTCACTGCATTCAGTAACAAAGACCTTCCTTTGACAAAGCCAAACTGGAATAGGTGCAAGTGTCTAGAAGTCTCTTATGTCCTTGTCGATAGCCAATATGCATGCAGTCTCATGATTTCAGATCTATTCAAGTAGTCAGTTTTGAGTAAGCCTATACCTCCTTCAGCAAGGAATATATAATCTTGATATATGCTGTTTTTATATATCATTGGATACGCATGAAGCATTTTTCCTGTTTTCACGTCCGACTGATTCAATAATTTTGTGGACAATTAAACACACCAAAGCTGTAAATTATAACAGGAAGAGCCAACTGATTTACAGCTTGGACTTATTCCCAGATGTCAAGGCAGTTTTCAAGATTAGCTTTAATCTTCTGAAGTATTCCTTAATGAGTTTTACTTTCAACTGATCGTGTTTTATTGTTGACTGTTCATCTATTCCCAAATATGTATACACTCCCCTCCTGCTCAAGTTCCTTTATATCATGTCTTATTTGGTGGATTTGACGTTTTGGCATATTAAATAGGTTACAAAGAATACTGCTTATTATACTGGTAATAAGAGTTAAAAGGGGACACACAAGCAGATATAAGAAAAGGAAATATAAGACATGAGATGATGGGCATTAGTTTGCAATGTGACAGAGTTCATATATCAGACGTGAATCCTTTATTAAGCATTATTTAGTGGTTTCTGCATTACCTTTGAACATTTCTTCTTCTGGCATTTATTGTGTAGGGAAGGATATGCCACTCGATCTACGACAACTATGAAGATCAGGCAGGGTCTTGAAGATTTCATCTTATGTTGGGCAGATTGTGCTTGGGGATGAATAGATGTGTTACAGTTAATTGAAATTCAAATGCCTTGAAATGTGTAGTGAATAACTCTTGGTTTATGTTCCACTGATGGTTTTGTATAACAAAATGGTACTTTTAGCAATTGTTGAGAGGAGGTAAATCACTTAAGGGATTAGCCAATTCGGCAATCTGTTTAAGTTACGGGAGCAACTGAGAAGACAAAATCAGTACCCGGCACTGGTGTTATCTTAGGATACTGAAACAAGACCAGCTGTAAGTTGGAGGAAAGTTATCATGTCTGATGGTGGGTCTAACACTGGTGCTTGCTTTGTATATTCCTCTGTTAAGATGTTTCATTTAAATTCTGATTGAAAAAAAAATATATATATATATATCCATATCGATATATTGAGGAATATGTACTGGATGAAGACAGGATTCTTTAAAGGAAAAGGAAAGACTGTGAGAACTGGGATATACCAATGAGGTGTTTTTGATAGCTACTGTAGAGGACAGAAATAATACAGATTACACAATTAGTGATCAGTGCTTGCTTGGTAAGGGTATGTTTATCCACCATTGTTTAAAATGTAACATTTTAGCACCATGTTGCACTGTGACATTGTATCAGACATGATGATAATGTACCAGTTATAATGTTCACAGGTGTACACTAGGGCTTTATAACCTGTAGGAGACAGGCAATCTATATAGAGCAATGTGTTTATACCCTGGAAAGGAATCTTTGTGGATGTTTCAACTACTGCACATGTCTGGTCAGGTACATGCTGAAAGAGGCATTATACTCAGTGATACGTCTGATAAAGGACGAATGAAGTATCACTATGACTTTCTTGGACCTGGATGCCATGTCCTTACAATTTGGGTGACATAGAATTATTTTCTTACTACATTGACCATATGTTGGTCAAAGGCCAGATTACTGTCTACATATGTTCCCAGATCTCTGACTACCGGGTCAATTTTCAGGGGTGTCTATCAATGGAGTAATTACCCTGGGTCAGAGTATTATGCATTTCTTGGTACTCATTTTTTATTTTAATCTCAGCATTAAGTTTTAGTCTGTGACTTTGGCAGCCAGTCATTTGTTTGTATTAAAACCTGTTGTAAGATGTTTGTGCCATGGGGGGAATCTATGATAGCTCCTAATTTGCTGTCATCTGAACTCAGTCAGCCAATAGTACATGTCACACTGGAGCAGTCCCAGCACAAAGCCCTGAGGTACCCCCTGGTGACCGGACTCTTAGTGGTGGTGATATCACCAATCCTAACTTCCTGGATCCTGTCTATGAGCCAGCAGGTAACCCAGTGAGTTTTGTAGGGGTTTATGCCCAGTTCGTTGAGGCTGTCAACTTTACTCAAGTGTATGTTGACCTCATAATTGGCATTGTTGAACTTAATTCCTCATCTTTGTTTCATGTCTGCTTTAGTAAGAGAGTTCTTATCATTATGGCAGTTGCTCATCCTGATTTGGGACATCACTTTTTTCCTTTTATTATATACCTTTTTAAGTTTAGGATTCCACCAGTAAGGTTCATTTTTAGAGTTTGCTTTAGGCTTACTTCTAGTAGGCACAACAGCCTCTATAAAGCCATTTACATGGTTGTACAGGGTCTCAGTGAGCAGCTGTTGTGAATTCATGGTTGTGAGCGGCATTGAAATGTGACAAACTATTAATATAATGCAGTTTGTTTTGGAAAAGTTCCAATTGTTACAAGGTTTGCTGATGTTATTGTTTATTTTTATTTAGAAGAAGACAGCTTTGTGGTCTGATCTCACCAGTGAGGACGTGACAAATGGGGGGGGGGTGCAGTGCTCTCCCATATTGGTAAGTACCAGGTCCAGTATGTTTGCACCTCTGGTATTGCGTGCACTATCTGGTCAGGGGTATTTGTGTTAATAAAATCCTGGAATTATTGTGTCTGAGTACGAGGCAGTGTTTGTTTCCCACTCTACAGAGGGGTAGTTAAATCATCATCATCAACCACCTCCTTCCCATTTTCTACATGGGGTCGGGGTGCTGTGTCACTTGTCACCATCTCTCCTTATTCAGTGGCACTTTCCTACTTTCTTCCACACTCATGCCTGACTGTCACAGATCTTCTATCACACAATCTATCCACCTCTTTGCTGGAAGCCCTCGTTTCCTCTTACCTTCTTCCTGTCTGTCCTAAATCTTCATCAGATTGCCTTCTGCTTTCCTGCACATGTGCCTGAAGCACCGTAATCTGTTGTTTTTGACTTGTCCTGTAACTGAAGCTACTTTGGCTTCTGCTGTTATCTCCTCATTTCTTTGTCTATCCCACAGTGTGCATCCTACTACCCATATCATGAGCACTTCATTTCCATCACTTCTAGCTTCTTCAACTGCTCTGACTTTACTGGCCAGGTTACTGGTCATACCACTGTTTTGTATACCTTACTTTTCAGCTTCTTTGTTATTCTTCTGTCATACACTACCCCTGGCACACTGTGCCAGTTGGCTGCAGCCCTTCGGATTCTAGCTCTGACCTCCTCATTCAGACTTCTGTTTTCCTCAACTACCCCTCCTAGATACTTGAAGCTGTTAATCTGTTCCACTGTTTTCCCTTCTATCTCAGTTTTCAATTTCTTCTAATTTTCCCCTTTTGCTGCCATTACAATTGTCTTATGTTTACTCAGTTTCAACCCATGTGCCTTCAGTTCTGCATTCTATTCCCCTAACCTTTGCCAAAGTTCTTGCTCAGAGTCTGCCTGTAATGCCACATCATCTGCATACAGCAATTTTGTTGACCTGTCCCCTCTGACCTGTTTGCTAAGATTGTCAATCACCAGTATGAACAGCGGTGGGCTCAGAGCTAAACCCTGGTGTACACCCACTCCTAGTGGAATTCCCTCTCTGAGTCCAAACACTGTTCATATTTGAGACACTGGGTGCTTGCAAATGGCTTGAACTAATTCTACCAATGTTTCTGGGACACTGAAGCACTGCAGGATTGTATAAATCAGCTTTCTTAGGACCTTGCCACATGCATTCTCAAAGTATAAAAATCCCAGTTGCACTCCTTCCTCATTTCTAGCTTCTTCTCAAGTATGTGTCTCACTACAAACATCGCGTCAGTTGTGCTGCATCCTGATCTAAATTTAAACTGTCCATTTCATGTCTTACTTTCTACCACTCTGCGTAACCATTTATCAATCACCCTCTCCAAAACTTTCATGCAGTGTGACAGCAGTTTAATTCCTCGATACTGCCCACAGTTGTGAATGCCCCCTTTGTTCTTGAACACCGGCACACTAGGATGCTTATTCTCTAGTCATCTGAGATACGTCTCTCTCCATACTGCTATGAGTACCCACAGCAGCCACTTCTCCCTGTCTCACTCAACATCTTGATCATATCTGCTCTGACCTCATCTGAGCCTGCTTCTTTCCCTGACTTTATTTTCCTTAGTGCTGTTCTTACTTCTTCTAGGGTGGGCTCCTTCTCTTCTCTCACTCTGGGCTGTGTCTAGGCAGTACAATTTCTGTGGGGTTATCTTCATTTAGAAGCTGCTGGAAGTACTCCTTCAATTTGCCTTTGATATACTATGGGCTGGAGAGCAGGTTGTTGCTGGCATCCCTTACGAAGGGTACCTGACCCTTACGAAGGATACCTGACCCTTACGAAGGGTACCTGACCATTTTCTTCATCTTTCTGTCTTTGCCTTGCAACCTGATCGAGTTTCTTTGTGCCTCCTACTGAGACAATTTCCAGAATTTGGTAGAGTGCCTTTGACACCTTTTTCTTTGCTACTGAAATTCCTCTCTTAGCCTTTTTGTTAGCTAGCCAGTATTCCTTCTTGGCCTGGTCTTTCTTTTCTGTCTCCCACTTTTTCCTGCACTCCTTTCTTTTGATGACTTCCTGGACTTCTTCATTCTGCCACCAGCTTTCCTTATGTACCTTATTTCCATACCTGGCTCAGCCATATATCTGTTCTGCAGTCCTCTCATGTTCCTTTGAGGTACAGCCATTCTGCTTCAACTCCACCTATTTCCTCTTATTCTTGAGGTGCTACAGCCCACAGTAAGTCCTTGAACTGTCTTTTTCCTCAAGTCGACTTCCAGGTCTTCAGCCTGTTCTCTGTTGGCCTTGGAGAACTTCCAGGTCTTCAGCCTATTCTCTGTTGACCATGGAGCTTTCTCTGACCACTGCTTGCAGCTGATAATCGCAATCAGTGATTTCTCCTGTGGACCCTTTCTCTACTAAGAGAAAGTCTACCTGAGTTACGTTGGCCACTTTTGTATGTGATCTTGTGACTCTCTCTTTCTGAACCATGTGTTTTCTACCATCGATCCATTTGCTAGACAGAAGAGTCTAGAACAGCCTCTCCTTCTTTATTCCATTTCCTGACCCATGTGGGCCCAGGCAGTCCTCATAGCATGTTCTGTCTGACCTGATATGAGCATTTAGGTCACCCATTTTCAACACCAATTTGTCTTGTTCTGCTTTTTCTAGTAGTTTCTGCAACTGCTGTCTGAATGCACTCTTTTCCTCTCTATCACAATCCTGCTGTGGGGCATAGGCTGAGATTATGAATACTACTGTCAGTCAGATTGCCATGAGTCTGTCGCTAATTCTCATGACATCCCTCACTGTCTTCTTAAACCTCTCCCTCACTAGAATTCTGACATTTCTAACCTGTCCTCCTCTCAAGCAGTAGGCTCTGGATCACAAGCCAAGTGGCTTTGCTGCACTGCCCTTCAATCCTGTCTTGTGGAAACATACGATATCCTGCCTCCTCCTTACCATCATGTTATCCACTTCCAAGCCTCATCCTGTCAATGAGCCTACACTGAGTGTGTAAGTTCTTAGTTCATGTTTGGCAGGTTGTTTAGTTTTATGTTCAGCTTTCACTCAACAGAGCTATCCCAGGTAACCCAAGATTGGAAACTTGACACCAGACAGCCAACAGATTATTGACCCAGAGCTGCTAGGCTTTATGGTAAGGCACACATTGGCCAACAGGAACACATCCATCCCTCCCACCATTAGTATGGGTCCCTGGGGTAGGTCGGACTAGGTCAGGTCCTCAACCCACTTAACATTGCCAAATACCCATGCCCATTTTGGTGACGGGGTATTTAAAGCCTCCCATGAATAGAGTATTTAATTTAATGCTGAGTGTCTCCAATAGGTCTAGGTATGAGCTATGAGATTCTAGGGACATAGAGGGTGATCTATAGCTTGCTAGCTTATGGCATGTGACTTTGTGTATATTGATTTGTACATGGATAAATTCAAGGGCATCATCCTGTTTAATCAATGTTGAATTCTGCTTGTTCCTAATACAGACTGAGACCCCTCCACCTTTTGTCCCTATCTGTGCAGCTGATGGTATAAATATGTAGAAAGCACTGAAGCCTTGCACTGTCAGAGTACTGTCTGTGGATTTAAATCATGTCTCAGTACTCTCCAGAGTGAGGAGAGCCTGTAGAGTGTGGAGGCTCCTACCATTGAGCAGTAACACCTTTGGGTTTTATTTGCTACGTCGGTAGGTGTGTCAATTTGGCAATGCCTTAAAAGGCTATAAAGAGGTGGATAAAGTTTTAGCCAATATTCAGAAGTCTAGGGGAGGCGTGCAGACCATCCACTGCAAAGCAATATAGTTAAATAAACATGTCTTCCCACACTGACAAATACAGAATCTCCCTGGAAAGACACCATAAACTAAGCCAATTACTGAAGTCAATCATCTTCTTTTTGTACTGTGCCAACACTCTTGACGAAGGTAGAACAATGCTCAATGTAAGGTACATACCTGCCTGAGAAACATAATCAGAGGGATCCATAATGTCTCTCTTCATATAGTCCATGGAGGTATGTCTCAGGTCATTAACACCCACATGGACTATGATAGAATCATACTGGTACATGTGGTGTAGTAGTTTGAGTGCATGTGTAACCTGGTGGATCCTGGCTCCAGATAAGCAGTCGTTACCTTTTCCTCATTTAGCATTCTGAATGTGTCATACGTGTGTCATACAATAGAATCCCCTATGTAAGTCTTGGGGCTGAATGTGTCATACAATAGAATCCCCTATGTAAGTCTTGGGGCTGAATGTGTCATACGTGTGTCATACAATAGAATCCCCTATGTAAGTCTTGGGGCTGAATGTGTCATACAATAGAATCCCCTATGTAAGTCTTGGGGCTGAATGTGTCATACGTGTGTCATACAATAGAATCCCCTATGTAAGTCTTGGGGCTGAATGTGTCATACGTGTGTCATACAATATAATCCCCTATGTAAGTCTTGGGGCTGAATGTGTCATATGTGTGTCATACAATAGAATCCCCTATGTAAGTCTTGGGGCTGAATGTGTCATACGTGTGTCATACAATAGAATCCCCTATGTAAGTCTTGGGGCTGAATGTGTCATACAATAGAATCCCCTATGTATGTCTTGGGGCTGAATGTGTCATACAATAGAATCCCCTATGTAAGTCTTGGGGCTGAATGTGTCATACGTGTGTCATACAATAGAATCCCCTATGTAAGTCTTGGGGCTGAATGTGTCATACGTGTGTCATACAATAGAATCCCCTATGATAAGTCTTGGGTGATGTACTGTCTTGCCGTATGGGCTTTGCCCTTGGGGTTCCGCTAGATGTAGGCATATGTGTGGTGTTTGGTTTTGCTTTTGGTGTGTACTTAGATTGCTGAGGATAGGCATTGCCATTTGTAGGCTTAGGAGGTCTTTGACACTTGGGAAGATTGCTTTTTAGTGACTCAGCATAAGTTTGTCTGCGTGTGTACTGTACACTATATATGGTGAATGTAATATGTGTGTTCTTGATGACCTTGTTTGTATGCAAGATTTTTACCTCCACTGAAATTGTGTATGTGCATCTCTCACATACTGTGTTTGTTTATTTAAGGATTGAATGGTTGCTTGTGAACACAAGACAATTGTTACACTGTCTCAGGGTACCTTAAAGGTTGTCTGTGAACATGAGACAATTGCTAAATTGTCTCAGGATGCCTTAAAGGTTGTCTGTAAACACGAGACAATTGCTACATTCTCACAAGGTACCTTAAAGGTTGTCTGTGAACATGAGACAACTGCTACATTGTCTCAGGATGCCCATATCTACCAAAGCTGTCTACACAAACATTTGAAAATTGCATCTCCATGTTGTCCGGTCATGTACTGGGTAGGCTTCTGTAGGTCATGGACTGGGTTATACAGACGTCTCCTTGGCTAGTCTCTGGGGTTTGGCACCAGACTAGGTTAGACTGCGCTATAATTTGATACGAGTGCTATTTAATGTGTAAACCAGCTGTTCTAAGCTTCTCTCCATTCAATGGCTTTGTTTTAGCCATATTAAATACAGGTTTCAGTTCTTTTTATAGATAAAATTTACGTTATGGGCATTTGTTTCTGAAAAGGGTACTACTAACCTCGATGTGATAACACCAATAAAGACTGCGTGTGAGTGTAATGCTGCATCACCATTACCATCATCATCAACCCCCTTTTTTCTTGTTTTCTACGTGGGTTTGGGGTGTCACGACAACTGTCACCATCTCTCTCTATTCAGTACTACTCTTCTACCTTCAGCACTCACTCAGGACTGTTGCAGATCTTCTCAAAAAATACATCCAGCTCTTTGCTGGATATCCTGGTTTCCTTTTGCCTTCTTCCTGTCTGTCCTAAATCATCTTCACCAGCTTGCCTTCTGTTTTTCTGCACATGCCTGAACTACAGTAAACTGTTCTCTTTGATATTTTCTGCAACTGGTGCTACTTTGGCTTCTGCTCCTACATCCTAATTTCATCATCTGTCCCACAGTGTGCATCCTACTATCCATCTCAGACACCATCTCCATCATGTCTAGCTTCTTCATCTGCTCTGCCTTTACTGCCCAGGATGCCATACCATACCATACAATACTACTGGAGACACCCCTGTTTTGAACACCTTACTTTTCAGCTTCTTTGGCATTCTTCTGTCACAGCCCGTCTGATTGTAGCTTTGACCTCCTCATTCAGACTTACCTTCTCCATAACCACCCCTCCCAGATACTTGAAGCTATTAACCTGTTCCACTATCTTCCCTTCTATCTCAATTCTCAGCTTCTTCTGATTTCCCTAATTTGCTGCCTTTTCCACTGACTTATCTGTACTAACTTTCATCCCATGTGCCTTCAGTTTTCCATTCCATTCCTGTATCCTTTGCTGAATTTCTTGCTCAGCGTCTGCTTGTACTGCCACATCATCTGCTTACAATAGCTTTGTTTACCTGTCCTCTCCAACCTGTTTGGTAAAGTAAGAAGAAATCCATGACTGGAGTGATTCAAAACCACCTTTATTAAAAATGGACTAAGCGCTTTCACCCATTAGATCTTTGGGCTTCTTCAGAGTCAAAAACCAAGAGCCAAGAACAAGTATTTATACATGTAATTTAATTAAAAACAGTAGTCAATTATAAAATAAACCAATGAGAACACTGGTGCCATTAATTAAAATGCCTCTGCTACTACCCAATTGCCCTACTGCTGGAATCAATAGGCTAAATTTATACAAAATAAGAGCAACAGTAAATCACTGCCCTAACACATCCATTAACCCAGTCTGACATGAATATAAACAAAAAATGTATAAAAAGCAAAGAATGATGAAAACAATGAACATATGATGTTAATGAACTCATATAAAATGTGATATGTATTTCAAAACACTTGAAATAAAAATACTCTCATTTATATCTGGTGCTCTAGTAGCATCAAGGCGCAGCTGCCGTAAACATTCTCCAAGTTCTAAAAGGGTTTTGAAGTCACCGCCCGAGTCATTTTTGGGCACCCTTATCAATGACAAACAATAAGAACTTTTTTAAAATTCACACATTCTTTACTATGGTTAAATAAAGCACCAGCTGTCTTTTTGTTTTTTATGTCTCTATTGTGCTCAAGAATCCGTAATCTTAATTTACGTGTGGTCTTTCCCACGTAAAATGCCAAACAAGTTAAAGATCTTTTATCATTCCTAATGTACACGTAAGGTCCATCATTTATGAATTTACAAACGTTACATGTTCCACATTTGCCCATCCTAGAAATGTTGTGATAAGATGTTCCTGGACCCCTTTCTATAAGTTCTTTCAAGTTACTCTCCTACTATGTGTAAATATAGGGGTGGGTCCCAGAACTGACTTTGTATCTTGGGAAAATACACTATCCCATGCCATCTGAATAATACTCTTAACCCTAAGTGCTGTTTGGTTGAAATCTAAAACCATAGCAGCACCTTTAGTGGGGTTGTGTGTAGTAATTTCTTTAACTCCAACTTTGTTAACATCTCTACTAGCATCTATAAGAATGGGCCTAAAAGTGGTGTATCTTTTTTAGTCAACATCGTTGTGAATCTTTTGTCAATAAATCTGTAGTGTATCCTCTGCTTTTAAACATATCCATTAGTTTCAATAATTCTATCCTGAAACATTTGTCCTGACTTACAAGTCTAGCTAAGTTGACCATTTGCACCTTCACCACATTTTTCTTTTGAAACTAGGGATGGCAACTTTCATAGTGCAAGAAGGAGTTACTGTAAGTTTTTTTGCAGTAAATGTTTGAATGTACGTGACCATCATCTTTGTGTAGAACAATGTCTAAAAATTAAATTTTCTCACTGTTAATGTGACTTGTGAACTTCATGAAGTCAGTCGTGCTATCCCAAATATTGAATAAAATCATCACGTACTTTCTTTGTACCCCTCCATAATATCAGTATGTCTTCCAAGTATCACAAGTATGTCACAATTTTGGACATAAATGTAGAATTGAGCACATATTTGTGCTCCCATTCTGCTAGCACCAGGTTAGCATAGATGGGTGCACATCTGGCACCCATCATGACACCCTTGATCTGCTTAAAGTGTTCACCATCAAACAGGATAAAATTGTTGGAAAGCACCATCTCCATAAGATCAACTAGCAAACCCCTCTTGACTTGATGTAAATCACTGAATTTTGCCAAGCTGCTGTCAAAAAATTCCAACCCAGTTTGGTGGGGTATCACAGAAAATAAGTTAACATCTACTGTAACAAACAAAAAATCATCAGTACTATCCTAATTGTGTCCAGACAATGCCAAGAATCCTTAAGGATGTGTGAAATCTTACCCACCACTTTTTTACATGTAATGTCTATAAAAGAAGCCAAAGGTTCCGTTATGGAACCCCTGGCAGCTACAATTGGTGTGAAAGGTAGTGCATGCATATTTTTGTGAATTTTGGGGATTCCAAAAATACTGGGAGTGATGGGAGTCTCCACTAAAATATATTTGTATTCATCGTCAGATACTATCCCCTCACACAATAATTCATACAGCAGCCAATCAATTTTTGCATATGCCCGGTACACATCAAATCTGGAAACACTTTGATAGGTATCATTGTCGTTCAATAGCTCATGCATTTTACATCTGTAATCTGTGTTGGTCATAATCTGGTTAGTTTCAGTCAGTTGTTTCAAACAAAAATTTTCAGCACAAGACAGATTTTCAATGGGCTGCTTTTCTGTGTACAAACATCTCCTAATTTGTGCTTCACATCTTCTTCTTCTTCTTTCGGCTGCTCCCATCAAGGGTCACCACAGCAGATCAAATGTTTCCATTTCTTCCTGTCCTCTGCATCTTGCTCTGTCACACCAACCACCTGCATGTCCTCTCTCACCACATCCATAAACCTTATCTTAGGCCTTCCTCTTTTCCTGTTACCTGGCAGCTTCATCCTTAGCATCTTTTTTCCCAATATACTCTGCATCCCTCCTCAGCACATGTCCAAACCAACGTAATATTGCCTCTCTGGCTTTGTCTCCATACCTTCCAACCTGGGCTGAGCCTCTAATATACTTATTCCTAATCCTGTCCATCCTCGTCACACCCACTGCAAATCTTAACATCTTCAACTCTGCCAAGTCAAGCTCTGACTCCTGCCTTTTTGTCAGTGCCACTGTCTCCAACCCATATAATATAGCTGGTCTCACTACCCTCTTATAGACCTTCCCTTTCACTCTTACTGGTACTCGTCTGTCACAAATCACTCCTGACACTCTTCTCCACCCACTCCATGCTGCCTGTAATCTCTTCTTCACCTCTCTTCCACACTCACCATCACTCTGAACTGTTGATCCCAAGTACTTAAACTCATCCACCTTTGCCACCTCTACTCCCTGAATCCTCACCATTCCCTAATTTGTGCTTCACATAAGCATTCAAAAACTATTACTAACGGGTTACTAGGTGGAATAAAAGTGTTGCTTCTCTTAAAGCTCAGTTTGTTGCCATTACTAATGTTTGCATTATTCGCAAAAAATATCCTCAGATTTAAAAGTCTAGTGTACAATTTAAGACGCAAAATCAGTTTCCCTACTTCGTATCTAAAAGTAGGTACAAAAGAAAAACCTTTTTTCAACAAACTTATGTGGTTAACAGAAATAGCAATGTCAGAAAAATTATAAATGGAAAAGTCATCCACGCACTGTTTGGTAAAGCAGTCCATCACCAGTATGAAGAGCAGTAGGCTCACAGGTAAACTCTGATACAAATCCACTCTCACTGGGAACCCCTCTGTGAGACCTAACACTCTTTGTAATGGAGTCATTGGGTCCTTGCACATAACCTGCAATAATTCTAGCAATGCTTCTGGGACTTCAAACCACTGCAAGACTGTCCAAATCAGCTTTCTTGGGATCTTGTCATATGCTTTCTCCAAGTCTAGGAATGTCCTGTGAACACTTTCCTCATCTTTAGCTTCTTCTGAACTATCTGCCTCACTGCAAACACGGGGTCAGTTGTGCTGCATCCTGATCTGAATCCGAACTGCTCATCTCTCATTTTACTTTCGACTACTCTGTGTGTTCATTAATCAGCCACTCTCTTCAGAACGTTTATGCAATGTGATAAGAGTTTGATACCTCTATACTGCCCAAAGTTGAGAATGTCCCTATTGTTCTTAAACAATGGCACCAGTGTGCTTATTATCCAGTCATCTGGGATATGACTTTCTCTCCATGGTGCTACGAGTACTATCAGGAGCCATTTCTCCCCAATCTCACCTAACATCTTGATCACATCGGCCGTGATCTCATCTGAGTCTGCTGCTTTCCATGACATCATTTTTCTTAATGCTTTTTGTACGTCTTCTATGGTGGACTCCTCCTTTTCTTACAACTTCTGTGGGGTTTTCTTCATTCAGAAGCTGCTGGGAGTACTTTTTTTCCATCTGCCTTTGATGTCCTGTGGACTGGTGAGCAGGCTGTTGCTGGCATCCCTTAAGAGGGCTGTTTGACTATCTTTTTTATCTCCCTGTCTTTGCCTTGCAACCTGATATAGTTTTTCTGCATCATTTACTGAGGGGGAATATCCGGTGATTTAGTGGTTAAGATTTGGTGCTGTCACTGCCATAGTCACGGTTTAATTCCTAGTGAAGGAATTAAAACAGATTTTAGGACTGGAGGCTGGTATAATCATTATGCCCCACAGACACAAAGTACAAGATTTGATTCTCACCTTTGGGAGGAAAATTGGCTAGGCTTAAAATGTTCCCCAGGGCCAGCTAGCCTAGTAATTAGCTGTGAACCTAGGAACCTATCAATCACTTTCCAGAAGCTGGTAGAGTGCCTCTGATGCCTTGTCATTTGATGTTGTTACTCTTCTCTTAGCCTCTTTGTTAGCCAATCAGTATTCCTTCCTAGCTTGGCCAATCTTTTCTATCTCTGACTTTTTTCGCACATTCTTCCCTTCTTTTGACAACTTCCTGAACTTCTGAATTCCACTGCCATCTTTCCTTATGTACCTTATTTCCATATGTGACTCGGCCTGCTGTCGATTCTGCTGCTGTTGGTTCTGAAGCCCTGACACATGCTGTTTTAATGCACTGCCATTCTTCTTGAATTCCACCAATTTCCTCCTCTTCTTCTTGAGGTGGCAGAGCCCTGAGCAATTCCTTGAACTGTTGCTAATTTCCTTAAAGTCAACTTTCAGGTTCTCAGCCTGGTCTCTGTTGACACTGGAGCCTTTTCTGGCCACTGCTTACTGATTATGGCAACCAGTGGTTTATGTTGTGGGCTGACTGTCACGGGGGATGACTTAGCAATTGCTAATTCTACCCCAGTGGCCTCTCCTTATTAGGAGGAGGTCTACCTGAGTTACATGTCGGCCACTCTTGTGTGTGATCTCGTGATGGTTTCTCTTTTACTAAACCATGTATTGGTCACCATCAAGCCATTTTCCAGACAGAAATCTACAATGGTCTCTCCTTCTTTATTCCTGTTGCCCCGCCCATGTGAACCCTGTAAGTCCTCATATACTTTTGTCTGTCCAGATATGTGCATTCAAGTCACCCACTATCAAAGCCAATTCATGTTGCCCTGCATTACCTTGTAGGTCTAGGAACTGCGGCCTGAATGCATTCTTTTCCTTACTATCCCAATGCTGTGGGGGACAGGCTGAGATTATGAATGCTACCCCATCATTAGGCTGGAGTCTGGTTGCCATGAGTCTGTCACTAATTCTGATGACATCCCTCATTCTCTTCTGAAGCTTCTCCCTCACCACAATCTCACACACCATTTTTAGCCTATCCTCCTCCTGAGTAGAAGACTCTAGATCTCAAGCTCATTGGCTTTTGTGCAGTATCCTTCCATCTTAACTTCTGGATACATGGAATGTCTAGCATCATCCTTACCATCATGTCATCCACTTCCAAACTCCCTCCTATCACTGATACCTACAATGACTGTGCAGAGTTTTAGTTCATGCTTGGCAGGTTGATTTGTTTTACAACCAGATTTTGCTCCACAGAGCTATCCCAGTTAACCCAAGCTGGGCAACTGGAAATCAGTCATCCAATAGCTTAATCACCCAAAGCAGATGGGCTTTATGGTGGGCATATGGCTGACTAATGGGGGCACACACACCCCCTCCTACCATTAGCATGGGTCTCTGGCACTGGTTGTTGTAGACTCAAACCACTTATCATAGGTAAATACTCACTGGCTCGATTACTCAACATGATCTAATCACCTACACCCAATCGTTATACTGCTGAGTGGCCAGCCCTGACTTGTTCTCCTGTCTTGAGGATCAGGAGCACCACTGTACATGTCCAGAGTGGTTGATCTATGTACCTCTTCCCCCCCATAGGATACCATATTGAGTCTATGCTGCTGTCCATAGCTCCATTCTTGGGTGAGCTTGAGAAGGAAACAGTCAGCATGTTTTACAGAGGTGGGAGGAACCCCACAGAGATACAGAGAGAACATACAAACTCCAAGCAGGCACTGGCCCATGTTCTAGACCAAACCTTGTACGTGGGGAGAAGAACTTGTGCATTATGCCAACTGGTCTCTCCTTAAGTGTAATACTCCAACAAAACAACTCAAAACTACTTTGACAAGTTAATTTCAAGTATTATTCAAGTATTCCATGCTTGGCTGTCACACCACTCTCCTGACATAATCACACTCACCGAAACATGGCTAAAACCTCACATCCCTGCCAAAGACATTTTACCTCCAGAATACAACATCCTGTGACTTGACAGACTAAAAAAAAAGTTGGAGGATTTGCTATTATATAGTCTAACCATCTAACTGTAACCCCTCTAACTAACCCTACCCCTCTCATTCACCCAGTTGAACTTCTGATTGCCAAATGTAAGATCAGTGCCTACAATGTAATAACTGTTGTAGCAATCTACACATCCCCCCTGTGATAACATCCCTTTACTTGAACATATTCATTCCTGGCTTGCACAACACTCACCCAAGGAAACTATTCTCCTAGGAGATGTAAACATAAACTGGCCGTCACTCTCCTCTGATAGTCCTAATGCATGCATTAATTTACATGGCTTCTCCCAACTAATCCCTACTCCTACCCACTATAATAAGACAACTAACTAGTTCGCTTACTGACTGGATACTAGTCTCAAACCCACACAAATATCACTACACTGAAACACTACCAGACATTCTAAGCGACCACTCTCCAATCAAAGTTCTCAGATTCTCCCCACACCACACCAGACCATATTAAGTACACTGAATGCAGTAATCTCTCTAACTTTCATCCTGATACATTTAACAACCTCCTCTCAACAGTAAATTGGTCTTTCTTAACTCACCTATCTCTAGATCAGACAGTCCTAAAACTCAACTCCATATTCCCAAACATACTCAACTCCCTTGCTCCCTTATGTACTGTAAGAGTTAAATTAATTATATCCCCCCTGGATAACACCCACTACATTCTCATTAATGCAAAAAGAGACAGGGTATGGAAAACCTGGTCCAAAACAAAGCTCCCCTCCCATCTTCATAGCTACAAAGAACTACGTAACCTAACCAAAGCATGCATCAACAAAGATAAGAAGAATTTCTGTAACAATCCACCAAACTCGTACACATCCAATCCCAAAAAAATTCTGACACTCCATACACAAAATACTACATCCAAATAACCCCTCATATCCCAATCCCTGCCCCAACAATACTCCCCAAGAAACAGCATCCATCTTTAACACATACTTCGACTCCATCAGCAAACTGACACATCCAACAAACTCTGACACTAATGCTGTCAACCACACAGACCTTCCCACCTCCTCCAAATCTACATATGCATTCTCTCTCAAACCAGTATCAACTAGCTACATTAAATCCTTACTTCTCAAACTGAAACCCTGCTCCCCCCCTCAGTAGATATCCTAACCTCCATTCTTCCTTCAGATAGCAGCAAACTCACTAGCCCTGCCTATCTCCATACTTATCAATCGCTCTATTACTGAATCCAAAGTCCCTGCACTCTGCAAACAGTTCTTCACTCTACCCATTCACAAAGGGGGTAACTCCACAGAACTAGCCAACTTCTCAGGCCGATTGCAATTTTTTCCCCGTCTCCAAAATATTAGAAAAATATGTACACAAAAAAATCCTGGATTACCTCACACATAAAAATATACCCACATCCACACAACATGGCTTTTACCCGAAACATAGTACCTCCTCAGCCATGATATCCTTTATCAGCACGATCTCCTTAGCCAGAGACAATAACAAACTTGTCTCATGACTATTCCTTGATCTATGTAAGCATTCAACACAGTTGCCCACACCCTGTCGCTGGCCAAACCTTCTGAATCTTTCCACCTCAACATCAAGTAAACCCACCAAAACTTGGACGCCTCTATAGAAATAACAAATTCCTGTAATACAAAGCTAAAATCTCCCTCTCCCATGCTTACCTTCTGCCAAGCCTATTCTACAGTTCAAAATCCTCACCAACATTCAGATCTCTCTCTTAAAAAAACTAGAAATCACCTATAATAAGGTGGCCAGATTTGCTGCAAATCAAACCTATAACTCTCACTATTGTCTTTCGCATAAGAGCATAATTTGGTTAGAATTTCCCCAGCAACTACTCCTCTCTCAGTTTCAAATTATCCATTCCATCCTGTATCTGCCCTCCTTCAGTCCTGACATCTCCACAATTGTCTCCTTCTACACCCCTCCCAGGGCTCTCTGAAGCTCGTACCAAAATCTACTTCAAATCTATAAGGCAAAAGGCAAAAAGCAAAACAGGACAAAACCTTTGTAGCAACTCCCCCTCCCTCTCTTGGAACAAACTTCCCTTTGATATTAGAAGTATTAAAACCCACAACAATTCAAAACTGCTACCAAAAACTTTCTAAAAAGCACCTGGATCTGTCACTGTAAATACCCTCCTTAACCTGTCTACCCACACCTCTTATGCTGTCTCAATCCTGCCTCCCTCCTCTATTCTCTCATCCCTACTCATCAGTCATTCAGTGAAACTTACTTGTAAATTGCTTTGATTATCTGCTTTAAGTGAGTACTCAGATTTGTCTTGGACTTAACTATTTCAACTAATAACCAGCGGCTCAAATGCTTGCATGTCTCAATTGTATACTATGGACTTATTACTTCAGTGACTGTATAATTTAGTTAAGATTACATAATTTTGTATATAACTATGCTATACATGTTTCAATTCTATACTATGGATTTACTACTTCAGTGACTGTACTGTTAGTTAAGTTTGCATAAGTTTTACATAACTTTGCTGCTTTTACTTTATCTATTGTAAAATATTATTTTTCTTAATATTGTGCAATTCTATACATACATGTTAACTGTGGAGCTTTTCTCCCTGAGCCTCCGCTGAAAAAGAGCAACTGCTCAGTTGGACTAACCCAGTAAACAAATGTCAAATAACTAACTAAACAAATTAGGGACCTTCAGAATGATTTAAGGCAAAATGTGCAAATAAAGCAAAAATAAAGCAGCACTCCAAACAATTAAGAGATTTGTTTTATTATTTTGCACTTCAGTTATCTGATACGGATGGAGCAGGATTAGAAACTTTCAGCTTAATGATCAGTGTGTGTGGCAGGGCAGACTCAAAGAAGCTACAAGACTGTCAAGACTGGATTCAAAATGCAGAAAGCTTTCATGTGTAATTCTACTTAAGGAAACAGAAGTGCAGTATTATATATAAATGATGCTAACATTTTGCAGAATTTAAAAGCTTTTTTCTTCCCTTTTCATGGAAACTTGTATCTATTTCACACTTTGAGGATTACCACACCTCTCATAGTCTTGAACAAAAGACCCTGGGTGGATGTAGCTCTGTGCTAAATGTAGCAGACTTGCTAGAAAGGGGTCCAACCAAATAAAGCCAACATAGGAGCTCAAGTCATATGGTTAGAAATTGAGAAACTTTTAGCTTAGCGTTTCAGTGTGTGGGGGTGGGGCAGACTCAAAGAAGAGAAGGGGAAAATATTAGCAAGGTAAACAGAAAAGCATTGGAATGCAACTTTAAGCATGTATTTACAGCTATAAAAACTACTGAAGCACAAATCCTGTAGCAGACTTAGCAGCAGTACCTCTGCTGCAATCACATCAAATACTAAGGCACCAAACTATGCAGAAATTTACCAGTAATGCTATAATAAATGACCAAATGAGGTTCAAACCTAGCAGGAGATCACAGTCCTGTCACAACTGATAAATAGGCTACAAGACTGACTGTGACCCTAGAATGGCTTGTAACTAAATAGGTTGTGTATGAAAGTTTTGACTGTCAACTGTTTCTTTAAGGTACAAATAAATGTGATACAAATGTCATTCTTATAAAAATGAGAAAGAGAGAGAGAGAGAGGGGCAAGGAAAACAAGCAACACTTTTCTCCTTGTAACTGCTATACATCTATGCATTTTATCATCATCATCAGCCCCCTTTTCCCCATTTTTCTACATGGGGCCGAGGTATTGTGTTAACTGTCACCAACTCTCTCGATTCAGTGCCACACTCCTGCCTTCTTCAATACTCATGCCTGACTGTCACAGATCTTCTTTCGCACAATCCATCCACCTCTTTGCTTGATGTCCTTGCTTCCTCTTACCCTCTTCCTGTCTGTCCCCAATCTTCCTCATCAGATTGTCTTCTGCTTTTCTACACATGCGCCCAAACCACTGTAATCTGTTCTCTTTGATCATTTCTGCAATTGGAGCTACTTTGTCTTCTGCTTTTATGCCCTTATATCTTAGTATGTCCCACAGTGTGCATCCTACCACCTTTCTCGGCACTTCATTTCTATCACCTCTAGCTTCTTCAGCTGTTCAGCCTTTACTGCCCAGGTTTTTGTACCATACAGAAGGACTGGTCACACCACTGTCTTGTACACCTTACTTTTCAGCTTCTTTGGCATGCTTCCGTCATAGACTACACCTGATACTCTATGCCAGTTGGCTGTAGACCCTCTGATTCTAGCTTTGACCTCTTCATTCAGACTACCTTTCTCTCAACTACTCCCCTCTGATACTTGAAGCTGTTTACCTGTTCCACTATCTTCCCTTCTATCTCTATTCTCAGCTTCTTCTGATTTCCCCAATTTGCTGCCATTACTACCATCTTATCTGTGTTTAGTTTCTTCCCATGTGCCTTCAGATTTGCAGTCCATTCTCCTATACTTTGCTGAAGTTCTAGCTCAGAGTCTGTCTGTACTGCCACATCATCGGCATACAGCAGTTTTGCTGATCTGTCCCCTCCAACCTGTTTGCTAATGTAGTCCATCACCAGTATGAACAGCAGTGGGCTCAGAACTGAACCCAGATGTACGCCCACACCCACCTTGTCATATGCTTTCTCCAAGTTTAGGAATGCCCAGTTGGACCTCTCTCCTCATCTCAAGCTTCTTCTCAAGTATTTGTCTCAATGCAAACATCGGGTCAATTATGCTGCATTCTGATCTGAATCCAAACTGCTCATCTCTCATCTTACATTCTACTACTCTGCGTATCCATTTATCAATCACCCTCTCCAGAACTTTCATGCAATGAGACAGGAGTTTGATGCCTCTGTACTGCCCACAGTTGTGGATGTCCCCCTTTGTACTGCCCACAGTTGTGGATGTCCCCCTTTGTTCTTGGACACTGGCATGAGTATGCTTATTCTCCAGTCATCTGTGATACGCCATTCTCTCCACACTGCTATTAGTACCCTCAGGAGCCATTTCTCCCCTATCTCACCCAGCACCTTTATCATACCTGCTATGACTTTATCTGAGCCTGCTGCTCTCCCTGACTTCATCTTCCTTAATGCTGTTCTTACTTCTTCTAGGGTGGGCTGTTTCTGGGGCAGTACAGCTTCTGTGGGATTTTCTTCATTCAGAAGCTGCTGGAAATACTCCTTCCATCTGCCTTTGTCCTCTGAGCTGGTGAGCAGGTTGTTGCTGGCATCCCTTATGAAGGGTGTCTGACTATCTTCTTTATCTTTCTGTCTTTGCCTTGCAACCTGATATAGTTTCTTTGTGCCCCTTATTGAGTCACTTTCCAGTAGCTGGTACAGTGCCTCCGATGCCCTATTCTTTGCTATTGCAACTTCTTTCTTAGCTTCTTTGTTAACCAACTAGTAGTCCTTCCTAGCCTGGTCAGTCTTTTCGGTCTCCCACTTCTTCCTGCACTCCTTTTTTCTTTTGATGACTTCCTGAACTTCTGCATTCCACCAGTAGCTTTCCTTATGTACCGGATTTCCATACCTGGCTCGGCCACATATCTTTTCTGTAGTCCTAACACATGCTGTTTTAGGTGCTGCCATTCTTCTTCAACTCCACCGATTTCTTCCACTTCTTGGGGTGCTAGAGCCCTGAGTAATTCCAACTGTTGTACTTTCTCTCCAGTCAACTTCCAGGTCTTCAGCCTGTTCCCTGTTGACCTTAGAGCCTTCTCTGACCACTGCTTGTAGCTGATTGCGCAACTAGTGATTTATGCTGTGGGCTGACTATTTCACTGGGGATGACTTTGCAATCATGGATTCTGCCCCAGTGCCTTTTCCTTACTAGGAGGAAGTCTCCCTGAGTTGCATGTTGACTACTCTTGTATGTGATCTTGTGACGGTCTCTCTTTCTGAACCATGAGTTGGCTACTATCAAGTCATTTGCCAGACAGAAGCCTAGAATGGCTTCTCCTCCTTTATTACTGTTGCCCCACCCACGTGGATCCAGACAGTCCTCATATCCTGTTCTGTCTATCCCGATATATGCATTCAAGTCACCCATTATCAGCACCAGTTCAAGTTGTCCTGCTTTCTCTAGTAGGTCCTGCAACTGCTGTCTGAATGCACTCTTTTCCTCACTATCACAACCTTGCTGTGGGGCCTAGGCTAAGATTATGAATACTTCCCTATCATTACACTGGAGTCTGACTGCTACGAGTCCGTCATTAATTCTGATGATATCCCTTACTGCCATCTGAAACCTCAGTCTCACTACAATTCTTACACCATTTCTAGCCTGCCCTTCACCTGAGTAGTAGGCCGTGGATCCCATGCCAAGTGGCTTTGTTGCACTGCCTTTCCATCTTATCTCCTGGATACATACGATGTCCAGCTTCCTCCGTATCATTATGTCATCCACTTTCAAGCTGCGTTCCGTCACTGAACCTACATTAAGCATAGCAATTCTCAGTTCATGTTTGGCAGGTTGGTTGGTTTTACGTCCAGCTTTTGGTCAACAGAGCTATCCCAGGTAACCCAGGCTGGGAAACTAGACACCGCCAGTCAGTAGCTTACTGACCAAGGGCTGCTGGGCTTTATGACGAGCACACACTGGCCAATAGGTGCACATATACCCCTCCAAGCATTAGCATGGGTCCCTGGCATGGGTCAGAGTAGGCAGCGTCCTCAACCCACTTATCACCGGTAACTATCCATGCCCATTTTTGGTGACATTAGTCAACATGACTGAATCACCTAGACCCATATTTTACACCATCAAGTGGCTAGCCCTTTCATCGTACCCAGTCTGTGATCCATGTTCTCCTATCTTGAGGATACTGTGCACCACAGTAGATGCCCAAAGTGTTTGGTCTGTACAACTCTTCCCTCTATAGGGCACTATGTAAGGTCTGTGCTGCTGCCCACAGCTCCATTCATTGGTGAGTTTGAGATGGAAACACTCAGCATGTTTTTCGGACATGGGAGAAATCCCACAGAGACACAAGGAGTACATGCAAACTCCAAACAGGCATTGGTTGGAGGTCAGGATCGAACCTTGTACCTTGTGCATGGGAGGCGAAGACCTTAACTACTAAGCCATCATGGTCTGTGTTTTATAAAACTTAGCATTTCCACATGACAAGTTCTTTGAATTTTAATAAGAAATAAGTATTTCATTATTGGTTCTCGTGCATCTATAACTGTTATGCAAGCACCAAATGGTAAGGACAATATATTTGGGACAGGATAAGAACATTTTGTGGAGTGGTCAGTAAATAAAACTGCAAACATGTGCATAAGCATATTTCCAAAAATCACATGCACATTCAATTGAATAATAAAGGCCTGCATCTGAAAAAAATGCCTTTGCTTACTTCTTCAATGCATTTTTATTATGGAGCCAGGTTAAGTACAAGTCAGCAATGGTCTCTCACAGTTCTGTCCTTGGTCGGGCTGTCTTTTGCATGGAATTTTCATGTCCTAGCAGTGCTGACATGGTTTTCAACTGGAGTCTGTGGTTTTCTAGTACATTGAAAAGACACGCTGAGAGTTGATGCTGTATTTGTCCTAAATGGGCATGTGACTGTGGATGTGTGAGTCTTTGTGTGACCTGTCATAGACTGACATCCATCTAGGATAGTCTCCTTTCTTACTCCTAAAGCTTGCAGTGACAGAGTCAGGCATACCATGCCTCTGAAGTAGATAAAAGCAGGCAGAGAAAACAAATGGCTGTTAAATTTGTTATGCTATGTCTTTGGTAATCAATCCTTACTTAATGCGCTTATATATAATCCAGAAATTAGCTCCATATAGCTACAACAAAAAAATACACCTCAGTCTCAAGTTAATTTGAATAATTCTGGTACAGAAAAAGCTTTCTTGAACTTCCCTTTAAATTGACTACCACAGCTCACAAGCTGATGCACCATTTTCCTGAGATAAACTGGCATCAAGGTATCACATGACTCCTTTGCTATGCTTGTGCAGTTTCTGGGTCAGGATTTGAAACTCATATTGTCAACCCTAGTTTTAAATAAACACAACTGAAGAAGGAGCTTTAAAACAGCATCAAAAAAATGTCTTCTTGTAACAAATGAGAGAAAATAAGCCAAATATTCCTGTCAAAAAACTGGAAAATTACACCAGAAACTACACATTCCTGTCAAAACACGGGAAACTTTCGCCAAAACTACATATCCCTCTCAAAACACAGCAAAATTACACCAAAACTACATATCCCTGGCAAAACACGGAAACTTTCGCCAAAACTACATATCCCTCTCAAAACACAGCAAAATTACACCAAAACTACATATCCCTGGCAAAACACGGGAAACTTTCGCCAAAACTACATATCCCTCTCAAAACACAGCAAAATTACACCAAAACTACATATCCCTGGCAAAACACGGGAAACTTTCGCCAAAACTACATATCCCTCTCAAAACACAGCAAAATTACACCAGAAACTACACATTCCTGTCAAAACACGGGAAACTTTCGCCAAAACTACATATCCCTCTCAAAACACAGCAAAATTACACCAAAACTACATATCCCTGGCAAAACACAGGAAAATCTCACGGAAACGACATATCCCTGTAAAAACACAGCAAAACTACATATTAGATATGCAAGCTCTGTCAGCAGATACACATTCCCTCTAAGTATGATGAGTGAATTATTATCAAATAACCAGTAACAAATAATCACTGGCAGGCTTTAATGCCCAACTGATTCACATGTTTATAGCAGGATATGTATTTTTTCAAAATACATTTCGGCATTCTTATACGATACTTTATTTTCATGTTATGTATTCTCATTTTTTTTCTAATATACTACCCGAAACAGAGGTATGTAGTGCAACAGGGTGGCAGAATGCAAACAAGAAATGCAGGTTGAAAAAAATGACAATTAACTAGTTTTATCCAAGGAAATTATTTTGTTTTCCTGAAATCAAGGTCATAAACCTGCTAAAAGCTAATCCCAATCTGTAAGGACTGTACTGCCAAGTCCAGTACTTAAAGCTGTTATGTCTTATGTGAAGATGTAAGGGAACACACTGGATTTCTGCTGTAACTGATTTTAACAGTGGGCGTTTGCAAAAAGTCAGACCTGACACCATTTAATCTTGGCACAAGGGCAATCTGAAAATATCTGCAGTACACTTCTCAAAGAATAAACACAACCCACAGAAGGAATCTGCACTGCCTACCAGTAGAGATGGTAAGAGGCTAAAAAAATGTCCCACAGCCTTAAAATGTAACTTTTTTTTTAAATTCTGGACCTTAGGAAATTATTCCATACATATTAAATCAAGCAGCTAATAATGTTCCGGTATTCTGAATCTAATTAAAGAACCCAGAGGAAAGATCTAAGAAATGGAAGGAAAGTGCCAGAAGGAAGAGGAAATAGAAGTCTTGTCATCGGAGACAAGAGGAGATGGGGGCACAAGTTTATGACAAGGACATCTAAAGGGGTGATCCTGAAGAGGAATTACATGTGGGAATAGACAGCAGAGACTATCTCCAGTCTCTCTGAAGGCACTTTTTCACAGATAGGGTTGTGAACCAATGGAAGAGCTTACTGAAATAACAACAGATTAATGGAACAAGTGGTGGATGAAAATCCACAGAGATTATAAGGACAGCATGAGACATGTGGAAAAAGTTTAAGGCAGCAGGTATGGATGAAGCTGGGATATGATATTAAGGCAGTTAAAATAGCATATTAGATTTACAGTGTCTTTTTGTCATTAAGCAGATCTAATTAAAACAAATAATTTGCATTACATTAATACCTAAAGTGTGTCCATTAATTGTCTGTTAACAGAAATTTTCCAAAGGTGTAGTCACTTTAACAGAGCACAGTGTTCACATCTGTTAACTGCTGTCAGCTCTGTGTTAATTTTAATATGAAACACAGCAAATGTTTACATGATCCCAAAAAAAATATAAAAAAGAAATTGAGCAATTAAGTGTTTTCTTTCATATGGGGTTCAAGATTAAACTCAGTGAAAAGAGGTGTGTGTATATGACTGAAGACGAAGGAGGATCGGGGTTACTAAATCCAGTTATTTGTTATGATTCTTTAAACTTGGTTAGCAAATTAAAGTGGTTAAATGAAATAGTGAACCTGTTTCAAGTATAAAAAATGTTGGAAGATGACAAGAATAAAAAAAAACGACGTGTACACAGTGCAATCTTTCTGAGTGGCTAGAAAGCACAAAAAATGTGATAAGAATGTCCTTAAATATATATTGTGTACACTAGAGTCGGCTTTATTGAATCTGTCCCAAAGATTATGAAAAAATGTTGATACAGAAAAGCAAAGAAGGATGTGATATAATAATGTGATGAAACATTTAAGTAAGGAAAAAAAGGTACACCAAGATAGTAGTGTGTCAGGATTTCTTATGGAGACAAATAAGTTACTGGTAAAGGGGGATATGCCATACAAAGAGAAAGTGGAATGCATGTGTTTATTTTGTAAATAGGAAAAAGAGAACAGATCAGTTTATTTTTGAAATGTATGAGAGTGGTTAAACTCTTGAAGCAGTTGTGTGAAAAAAAATTGATAATATTAATGTACATCTAAGATGATCTCTACTAAACATACTGTATGAACAACCATCATATGTTACTACCTGCTATACTTTTAATTGAATGTCTACATCTCTATGCTTATGTAAATATCTTATGCAATCATATGTTATTATCTGCTATATTTTTATAAGCGAATGTGTAAACCACAATGCTCATGTAAATGTCTTATGTATAGTATGTTAGCAATTGTTCTGGAGCTTTTCTCCCTGAGCCTCGACTGAAAATGGATAGCTCTGTCCAGTCGAACCTCCCCGATAAACAAATGTAAAATAAAATAAATAAATATGAATATGATTATGTATGGATATTATAAAAAGAAGAATATATGAGAAGGGTAGATAAAAAATTATGTAATATGGTTTATTTGGAACAAAAGATTGAAATTTTGTTTAATGGGAAATGGATTTTAAATGATATATTGTGAAAAAATTAGATTATGGTTGTGGAAGAAGGAGTGAGGGTCAGTTATGAAAGAAGAATACTGATGATATAGGAATGTGCAGATATGTACTTGTAACTATGTGTATTTTGTAAATAATGTTCTGTTTAGGTTGTGTTAATTAAAGACCCCTACTCTTTTTGATAGGTGCTGTGGGATCTTTTACAACCACTTAAGCTACCATCAACTCAGATAGATGGGACCTCAGTCTAACATCTCATCTGAAGGGCAATGCACTCAGGAGTTCAGCACCCCCCTTTATGCTGCGCTGCACCCCCTTTTATTCCATGCTGCACTGCACTGTCAGAAACCCATCTACCCAGTGTGAGAACAGAACCTACAGCCTTCAGCACCAAAGGAGAGTGTGCTATCTGTTGTACCACTTACACTGCTAAATAGACAGTCATTGAACCTTTCTAGCCATACACAAGCTAAATGGGTAAGACTACATACAACATATAAAATGCACAATTTAATGCTGCAAGTCAACAAGCATGTTTCTGGAGAGCCAGAAGAAAACCACAGCACCTTAAAGAAATCCACATACAAAGAGAATATGCGAAACTCCGCAAAGACATTGACCACAATTCATGAACATCACACGCTACAGGTATAAGGCAAAGATAGTGCAGTCGTGTAAGAACTTACCATAGCAGTAGATGTCCTACGGGTCACTGTTGCAGTACTCCTTACAAGTGGGGTAACCTGCCAAGGATAGCCATATGTCTGGCCTGCATACCAAAGCCTGGGCCCTTGCATGCACCATATAGCCGATGTATGACCTAAGTCCGAAGATGGGAGGTACAAAAGGTACATATGGGTACAGATTATCACAGAACTTACTTGCTTCAGGACAAACAATGGAAGAGAAGGACAGGTAACAATAAACAAATGTCCACATCTATCAAGTAAAGGGAAATATAAGAAAATTCACCTGGTCCAGAAGGAAATAAGTCCAATAGGAGGGGAAGGAGGGTGGCATGCAACACTGCAACAGTGGTCACCAGGACAGTCATTCGTAAGGTAAGTGTTTATGTAACCATACTATGTCCTTCCAAGATCATTGTTGCAGCATTTCTTACAAGTACTAAAGCTACTGAACAGAGATGGAGAAAGAAGAAGAAACAGGATTATAGTCCAACAAAGCCTGGCAAACTGTGTTCTAGACCTAGGAAACATACCCAAGTTCTAATCTTCACCTTTCCTAATGTCCTTAGCACAGTCCAAGTAAAATCTGAGCTGCCTACAAACATCCAAAGAATGAAGAATTCCCACTGCTTTGGGGAAATGGAAAGGAAGAAGGAGGATCGATAGACAGAGTCAAAGACAGCTCAATGACCACTTCAGGTATAAAGGCAGGGTTATTCCTAAGTCATATTCTATCTTTATGGAAGACCAAGAATTGGGGAACTGCTATAAGAGCTTGCAGTTCAGAAACCCTCTTGTTGGATGGCAGAGCAACTAAACAGCACAGCTTTCCAACAACAACATTTTAGGGAAGAACTGGAAGCTGACTGAAAGGGTGCTAAGATCAGTTTTTCCGGAATGTCATTCAGGTTCCAAGAAGAAGGAACATGTTTCATTGATAGCCTTTGAAGGGTGCCAAAAATTGCTTGATCTCAAAATGAGATTAAAAGGGTAGACTCATAGGTAGACAAGAACAAATGGCTGACAGATGAGCTTCCAAGAAAAGATGGAACCACCACTGGGAAGAAAAGAATCCCACAATTCAGCTCCAGTAAGGACAGATGGCACTTGCATACTATATGTAGAATGAGCTTCCTCAGACTATGTAGGGTGAAGAGGAACAACAAAGAATGTAAGGAACAGGAAATGGTGATGAAATACATTGGAAAATAATGCATTGTTTTGTTAGAACTAGGCCAAAAGAGGAAGGCTGATGCAAAGGGAACATCTAATGAAAAACAACAAAAACATACAGCAAGACCAAGAAACAGATTGTTGGATAAATATACACTCATAACGTTACATTACATATAATCTTTATTACAGCATTTGATACAGTGGTAATTTAAAAACCCTTTAAAATAAGACTGAAGAAAACCTCCTCCATTAACACTTCCAACTAATACTAAGGAAACCCTCTTCCTATGTACAGCAAATCCTTTTTATGTAGTAATGAGAGAAAGATTTAGTTTGATTCATTATGGAATTTGGTTGTAACTCATAATTAATGAATTAAGTTACTTATAATCATTTTAGAGAACCATTATTCTATGGTAACCTTAATAACCATCTGTTATGCCATTTTGTTATGATTTCTACTATACCTTTCCATCTTGCTGTAACAACCCAGAGTCTAAAAAAAAATCAGTTCATGATTTCTGTAAGTAAAGATTCATTCTCCACCATTACTCCTGAAACGTTTGCTACAGTTTTGTATTTATTGAAACTGCAGTTTTATATTTATTCAAAGTATCTAAGTCAGGACAACTGGCAGTGTAATAAGATACATGCATTATGGTGTTCGACATCAACCTTATAAAATCTTTTCTTTGCTCCCCTGGTATTCCTAAACATTTTATTTGTAAAGAGCTGTGCAAAGCTGGGGTTTTGATGTAGGAATCAGAGTAATTGGTGCAGTGGTCCATGAAATATTTTATTTTATTTATACTCTGTCTTCTTGATGCACAGACAAAAACATGTGGTTCTTGCACAAAGCTGTAATAGAGTTGGAATGATTTTTCTGTTATTTTTAGGTTTGCGAATGTAATGCCTGCTGTTTAGCTTTACAAACTTAAAAAGTGAAGTTCAGGAGATGATACTGCTTGGGAAGTATATGCTTAGGGGCTTATTTCCAGTGCACTTTGCAGCCAAGTATCAAACACCACCATATAAGCCTCAGTCCCCAATTTGTAAAGGGTGAGTGCTATTTATTTAATGTTCTTTCTTTTTTGTTTTATCATAGGAGGTTACTAGGCTAATGGCCCCATGCCCTTACAAGCCTAGCAAAGTTCAATCCGTGTTCCAAAAGGTGTTTGGTTCAAGCAGACACTAAAATAAGCACCTATTGCCCCTGTCAAGAGGGACATTGGTCGAACTCCGTGGTGAATTTCTGGTTACCCATCCAGTCATCCAAATTATACTTAAATAGGGCCAATGAGGGGCTTTGTTTTAACATGAATACGAAACTTGTTCCAAAGGTGAGGCACATTCTGTCAGACAAATCTGTCTCTCTAGCAAGTTCTATTGATGTCACATACCAGGTTGAAGTCCTGGGAGTGAGTGACCCATGTGCCATTTGACTTGCGACTGTGCAGCATTTCCATTAAAGCTGGGTCAGAGACCGCTCTGTATGCAAGGCACAGGTCACCTCTGAGCCGTCTGTATGACACAGAGTAAAGTGACAATGATTTCAATTTGTCCGCATAAGGCAGATCTTAAAGACCTTAACTTTTCTTTCAAAGGAACATCTGTGGTCCAATTGCTGCAGGAACATACCAAAGGGAACATTGTACTCTATTATTGGCCTGATGAGGAAAGAGTACAGGGGGGTGTTACAGCCTCTTTTTTCTGAAGGCAATGCCCTTACTTATGAGATGAGCAGTATAAAATGCCCCTCTTACTACTGTGGAGACATGGTGATCGAAGTTAAGGTTGCTGTCAAAATGTGTACCCAGATCTCTCACCACTGACTATGCTCTTAGGGAATTGCTACTGATGTGGTAGTTTGCAAGAACATCACCCTTGCCTATGGGGATGACAATGCATTTTTTTTTTGCATTAAGTTTAAGACCATGACTTTTGCACCAGTCATTAGTCTGCATAAGACCTTCTTGCAGGATACTGACATCACTAGGGGTTTCAATGATCTCTCCCAGTTTGCAGTCATCAACAAACTTTGTCAGCCACAGTCCATTAGTTTTAGCCTGTACTTTGCAGAAATAGATTCCAAACAGTAGGGGTCCCAGAACTGATCCCTGTGGAACACCACTGGTTACAGGTCTGCTGGAGGAGCTGGAGTCCCCAGTTTGACGGTATAAGTTCTATCAGTAAGCCAGTTTGCAATCCACCAGACAATATATGGCTTGATACCCAGCTGGGTGAGTTTATCAATGATGCTTGTGTGGGGGATTGTGTCAAAGGCCTTGGCTAAGTCTATGTGCACAGATTTGCCTTCGTCTAGGGCTTTGGTGACTGTCTCGAAGAAGTCCACCATGTTTAAAAGGCATGATCTCCCCTTGACAAAGCCAAACTGGGTGGGGTCGAACATTTGGAAATTTCCTGTATCTTTGTTAAAAAGGTCCATGATTCGTTCCCTGTCCTTGCAGATAAGGCTGATCAGGCTAATGGGTCTGTAGTTCCCAGGGTACCTGGATACATCCCCATTGTGCAAAGGGATGACAGTAGCTGTTTTCTATTGTGCTGGGACGAAGCCAATGTTTAGGCTGTGACTGAAAAGCGTGTCCAATGGTGATGGTAATTCCTGTTTTAACCCATGTAGAACACAGCCTGGGATGTTGTCTGGTCTCACAGAGGCTGTGTTTTTGGCTGTGGAGAGGGCATTTAAGACCTGCTCCTCAAGCTACTGGGTGAGGGATAGGTGTTACAGATGTTTTGGGGTATATGTGGCACGGACAGGGGAATGAATTTTGGGTATATGTAGTTGGAGACAGGGGAGTGAATTTTTCACTAAACCTGTCAGCCATCAGGTTTGCTATATCCACAGGTTCTGTACATGTAGTAATATTAACTATGTATTCATTGCAAATCTGGGCCTTACAATAGAGGTTATGGATGTAACTAAAGGACATCTTGTGGTTATCCTTAGTTAGGGAAGCTAATTTGGTTAGCTTTGGAGGACTTCACTAGTAGTCTTATTTGCTTGTTTATGTTGAGGAGGGAGTGTTTCCAGTTGAGACCATTCCTTCCTACTCTTAGACAGAATTTCTTTCTCCTATTGTATAGCTTATTAATGGCAGTTGTCCACCACGCATGTTTGTTTTCTTTAAAGATCTTGCTTTGGTTATATCAGGTACAGCAGTCAATATAACTGTACAGGTGTTCGTATAAAGCACTGGTGTATAACTCAGCACAGTTGTTTGTTCCATTAGTGGAGGGAAGGGCTATGGAGCTATTTATGCTGTCATGTAAGAGATTGTAATTGGACTTGAAGTTTTTTTAGTCTAGCTGTTGCCAAGTGGGGGTCTTGTGTTGTAGTTACTTCTAGAAAGACTGATTTGTGGTCAGATCTCACCAGGGTTGGCCACACACTGCGGGTGGTATAGCAGTCCCCCATGCTGGTGACCACCAGATCCAGGATGTTTGAGCCCCTTGTTGGTGTGTCAACCAGCTGGTCCAGGGCATTGGAGCTAAGAAAGTCCAAGAACCTTTGGGAAAGTGAGTTAGAACACATATAATTTACCCAGTCAATGGATGGATAATTAAAGTCACCCAGAAACAGGGTGTTTGGTTGTATCTTGAGTGACTCAAATAGATCCAAGTAGGCTGACACAACATTTTTATCCAGCAAATGTTGAAGAAATTTGTAGTACTTTCAACTTGGGAGTATTTTCATTCTCAAGTTAATACAAACTGCTGAGGAATTCCCACTATAAAAGGTCCAAGTGCTTCTTTTTGCACCACAAATATTTAAGCCATGTAAGGTTTTCTGGTAGCAGGTTTTCTACCCTCCTGTAGAACCTGGGGAATATCAGAAAAAAATGGTACCTGAAAGGAAAGAAAACTTTAGGACAGAAAGAGTTAACTGTAAAGTTGGAGATAAGAGTAAATAGGTCAGCCCTTGTTCCGTGGCACTAGGTCCATCCAACAAATGTTGGAAACAGATATTTAATAAAGTTGTCATTAATAATGTTGATGACTGTCCTTGGCCAGGTGAAAAAGAAGGGGAAACCATTGCTGTCTAGACCAAAAAGGAGTCACCAACATTATTTTTGGTTCATAGGTTCATAGATTCATACTAAGTTAACTGCTCTTGCGAGCCATTTTAAGCCTAGCCAGTTATTCCTTGTGAGACTCAAACCTTGCACCTTGTGTTTGTAAGGCAAACACCTTAACCATTAGGCCACCCTCCCAACCATCATTTGAAGGACTTTTGGCAGAAAAGAAGCGGAGGAAAGGCACAGAAGACATGGCACCCGTCTTCCAATCCAGAACACTTGGGTCCCTGGAACATAACTTGATCAGTTGCCTGCTCTGGAAGGAGACAAAAAGGTCTATCTGAAGTACCCCACTTTTGAATAAGGTTCAGGAAGATCTCCCTGTTTGATATCCATTCATAAGGATCTGCCCTGGATCTGCTCAAGGTGTCTGCCACTGTGTTTCTTCCTGAGAGAACATAAACTGCCTGAAGAGCAAGTGTGTTAGACAGCAATCTCCTTTGCCATCAAGGTTTGTTTGCAAAGGTAGTAAGACACTGTCTCCCCTTGCTTGTTTAAATAAAATATAACAGTGGTGTTGTCTGTAAATATCTTGAGTGGGCCTGGGGACAAGAGGTAATTCAGAAACTGAAGGGCCAGGATTAGGACCTTCATCTCCTTACAGTGTATGTGGTCTTTCCTTCTCATGGGAGACCAAACCCTGTAGACCTTGATATTGTTGGAACAAGGCCCTAATGTCAGGTCTGAAGCATCTGTGCACAGTTCTTGACCTGGAAAGAAACCAGAAAAGGAAGTCCCAAACTGAGAAGAAATCTGATTGATCCACCATAGTATATTCTTCCTGATGCAAGGCGAGAAAGGAATGTGGAAATCCAGAAGGTGGTAGTATTAAAGCCATAGAGATGCGAGGTACCAATGAGGCTTCCTCATATGTAGTCTGGCAAATGGAATCATAGGAACAGTGGATGTTGTGAACCCCAGGGCTCTCAAAATCCCTCATGCTGAGGTCACCTGCAAGAGAACAAGGCTCCAAAAGAACTCAGAAACAGGACCTTGTCCATAGATAGGAATAGTGTCAGAGATAGTGTGTTGATCCTGCATTTCAAGAAAATCTGAGCTTGAGACTGGGTTAAACCAGATTTAGTACGGTTTAGGGTGAACCTAGACTTCAAAGAAGATTTACTATGAACTCCAGGAATGGAATATGTGGCTTTCCCAAACTCTGGAAAAGGTTATGTCAGGATCTAGACACAAAATAGATGCAGCTTTCCTTAATGTGGGGTGTCTTCTGGGCAAGTCCTTGTGGTAGGGAAATACTCGAGGAGAAGAATTTCCTGTTGTTACTGGTACCTCCTTCTTCTGTGGTGCTGGGGTGCTATCTGTCGCTGCATTTCTTTGGATTTAGTTTCCTGTGGAAAAGTTATTGTAGTTCTGGATGATGTAGAAGGAATATCTTGTAGTTCTAAAACCCAACTGAAAATACAGACCAGCTGAAAATAATTAAAAATAAAAACGTGTACTCAGTCCTCTTCAACAGAAAGTCCCTCAACATTTTGGCGATGGGAGATATGTATTTATTTTTTGGTATGTTAATACTTTATAATTTTTGTATATTATTTTTATTATAACATTATTCATTTTATTTTTAATTTTTTTGATGATATTGCACATGGTTTATATGTTTATTATGTTGTAGTTTTTGTTATATGATGTGATTTATGTGCTGTTTTGCTCCAATGCATTTGTTTACTATACAAGATTTTGTACCCCTTTAAACATGGAGTATATAAGGATGGTCCACCAGGGGTCGGGTTTCCTTATTATATTTTTTTGAACTGCATTGATAAAGGCCATGACATGGCCGAAACCGGTATGCTGTTTATTCATTAAGATTCCTATATTTAAGGAATCTGGATGTTAATAAAGTTGGTTCGACTGAACCGTACGTGCTGGCTCATGTTTTTTGAACTCTTCAACAGAAAGACCAAAAGGTACAGTAGAGAACTGATAAAGATATTAAGACGGACAGAATCTCAAGAATTTTTTTTAAAAAGGGGATGAATAGGGATGTGAAGATAAGCATCCTTGAAATCCAGAGTCACAGGAAGGGCCTTGGATCGGATCATAGGAAACAAGGAGTGAAGAGTTAGCATCATGAAAGCTAGTGCCATGAGAAAGGTGTTGAAGAAAGAAATATCTAGAATAGGTCTCCAGGAGCCAAATTCTATGTGCATTAGTAATATCTATGAGTAAATTCCTCTGTAGTACTGACAGGGCAAAACTGGCTAAATAATTCTCTGCCTCAAGAGATCATGAAGAAGCAGAGAGAGCAGAAAAGTACAGTTGTGTATACTTACCATAAATGTAGATGTTTGAGTGTATTCATTGAAGCAGTATACATCAAGTACAGTTGTGTACACTTACCATAAATGTAGACGTTCCAATGTATTCACTGTCGCAGTATACATACAGTTGTGTATACTTACCATAAATGTAGATGCTCGAGTGTATTCTCTGTCACAGTATACACAAAGTACAGCTGTGTACACTTACCATAAATGTAGATTTTCGAGTGTATTCACTGTCGCAGTATACATAAAGTTCAGTTGTGTATACTTACCATAATTGTAGATGTTCGAGTGTATTCATTGTCGCAGTATACATAAAGTACAGTTGTGTATACTTGCCATAAATGTAGACGTTCCAGTGTATTCACTGTCGCAGTATACATACAGTTGTGTATACTTACCATAAATGTAGATGCTCGAGTGTATTCTCTGTCACAGTATACACAAAGTACAGTTGTGTACACTTACCATAAATGTAGATTTTCAAGTGTATTCACTGTCGCAGTATACATAAAGTACAGTTGTGTATACTTACCATAAATGTAGATGTTCGAGTGTATTCACTGTCGCAGTATACACAAAGTACAGTTGTGTACACTTACCATAAATGTAGATATTCGAGTGTATTCACTGTTGCAGTCATCATACTTGGGTTATCTGCCTGCAAGTAGCCCTCAGTTGGCCCAAATACCAGAGACTTAGTATTTCTGCATCAGATGCTGTCGCTCCAGGACTGACATCAGGTCGTCAGGGGTATAAAAACAGGCAGCCGACGCCATTGGATCAGTTTTTCTTGCCCCAGATTCAGGTGCCCCCCTAATGGGAAGCAATTAAATCTATAAATATACAAGGTTATACCTCAAGCACAAAAGCAAATACAACAAAAAGCATTTAAGCAATGAAAAGGAGAGAAGAGGTATAGCCAAACAAAGTCAGGGGGCTGGAGGGAGGGAAACCAGGACTGCAACAGTGAATACACTCGAACATCTACATTTATGTTAAGTGTACACAACTGTACTATGTTCTTCATGTTTCACTGTTGCAGTCATCACACTTGGGTAGATTCCCAAAGCTGAAGAAGGGTGGAGGCAGTCAAGAAGAGTTAGGGCTGGCTAGTATGGCTTGCAGGACTGCTGTTGCAAAACCTGCCCTGGATTTGGAAAAGATAGGCAGGTGGTAATGCTTGGTGACCGTGTGTACAGACCTCCAGGTAGCAGCTTCCAAGGATGTTCCTGGTAGGGACTCCCCTGAGAAGTGCTGTAGAGGTAAATGTTGCCCTAGTGGAATGTGTTCTGACCCCCTGAGGGGTTGGTTTCCCATGGTACTTGTAGCAGAAATGGATGCAGTGTGCTATCCATTTGGAAATTTTTGTTTTGAAATGGCTTCACCCACTGCCCCTGTTACAAAGCTGACTAGTAACTGGTCAGATTTTCTGAAGGGCTTAGTCCTATCAAGGTAGAAGCTGAGCTGTCTGTGCACGTCCAAGGAGTGCATGATCCTTTCCCCTTTATTTTGTAGGATTAGGGAATAAAGTTGGCAAATGGATAGATTGGTTGAGAGCCACACTGGACATCACTTTAGGCATAAAGGAAGGGTTAGTCCTGAGGGAAACCCTGTCAGCATGGAAAATAATGAAGGGTTCCACAGCCATAAGTGCTTGTAGCTCAGACACTCTTTTAGCTGAAGTGATGGCCAGAAGAAAGGCTGTTTTCCAAGAGAGGAATTTTAACTCTGCTGATGCTGCAGGTTCAAAGGGGGGAAGTGTGAGCATTTCCAACACAAAGTTAAGGTCCCAAGCAGGAGTGGGTGGTCTCCTTGGTGGCCTCAAGTTGTCTGCCCCTCTCTGGAACTGTGTGATAAGAGGGTGCGAGAAGAGAGGTGGCTCAGTGTTGTAATGAGCCGAAATGGCAGAGGCATGAATCTTAATGGAGGAGAAGGACATGCCTTTGTGGCGTACATCTGCCAAGTAATCCAGGATTAAAGGCAGGGAGGGTAGAGTTGTGTCCTCTCCTTTAGAGAGACTCCAGGAGCAGTATCTTTTCCACTTATCTGCATAGGATTTTCTTGCACTGGAGCTTATGGCTTCAAGAATGACATCCACCACCTGCTTTCTTAGGGTTGCTGGGACAGGATCCAAGGGATAAGCCAGGATGCAAGATTTAGGGTTTACAGTTGTGGATGCAAAATCTGTCCCGCCTGCTGAGAGAGCAGGGTTGGGGTATGGTGTAGGTGCCAGAGTGGCACTGGTGACAGGCTGCACAGGAGTGGGTACCAGTGCTGGTGTGGCCACTCCGGGGCAATCAGAATTGTCATTGATCTGTCCCGTCTTATCTTGATTAATACTCTTGAGAGATGGGGCAGTGGGGGAAAGGCATAGATTGAGGAATGTACCCACTAAAAAGATAGGGCATCCACTTTCCAGACCCTGCTGTGAGGATTCCTGGTGCAGAATTTGCTGACCTAGTGGATGTAGGGGGAGGCAAAGAGATCCACCTCTGGGGTCCCACATTTCTGAATCAGAAGGTAGAAGGTGCTGGGCTCCAATTGCCACTCGTGTGGGTCTAGGAGGTTTCTGCTTAAGTCGTCTACCAGTGAGTTTTGTTTGGCTGGCAGGAATTGAGCTTGCAGATGGACTTGCATGTCCAAGGCCGTGTTCCACAGGGCCATGGCTAACCTGTAGAGTGGGTAAGAGTGGGTTCCCCCTGCTTGTTGATGTACCACATAACTGTGGTGTTGTCTGTTTTTATTAGAAGCTGTCCTGGAAGGAGTAGGGATTTGAAAGTTGTCAGGGCATTCTGTACAGCTAGCATCTCTTTTTGATTGATGTGCAGATGAATTTGACTTGGGCTCCAGTGGTCCTGAATGCATTTGCCATCCATGTGTGCTCCCCAGGCAGTCTGATGCACCTGTGGTTAGGGTCTGGCAGCGTGGGGTTGAGTAAAGGGCAGTCCCTTATTGTGGCTGCATGCTTCTGCCCGCCAAAGAACTCTGCCCTTAGACAGGGTATGAGAGGATTGACTGTTTCCAGGTCCAGAGAACGTTGGCACCAAAGACCTTTTAAGTACCATTGAAGTTTCCTCATATGCAGTCTTGCATATGAAATGAGCAGTATACATGAGGTCATGAACCCTAGGGCCTGCAGCATTTTTCTTGCTGATAGCTGGGTTCTGGTGGCCATTTGTTTGAAGTAGGCTGTCAGACTTGTTTTTCTGAAGTGAGGAATGCCATCTGGGATGTTGTGTCCAAGCTTGCTCCCAGGAATACAATCTTTTGACTGGGTACCAGTTTTGATTTCTTTTCGTTGATGGTGTACCACAGGGAAGTGAGGAGGTTTTTCACAAATGTCAGGTGCTGCAACAGCAATTCCTGACTGTCCGCATGAATCAGGCAGTCATCCAAGTATGGGTAAATTTGGATATTTCTCTGCCTGCAGTATGCAATGGCTGGAGCCAGGCATTTTGTGAATACTCTGGGAGCACTGGATAAGCCAAAGGGAAGTGCAGAGAACTGATAATGCATAGATCCAGCCCTGAAACTTAGATACGTCCTGCATGACTCCCTTATAGGGATGTGCAGACAGGCTTCTTTTAAGTCTAGGGTGACTAACCAAGCATCCTTGGCTAGCATAGGCAGAAGCTGTTGCAGGGTAAGCATTTTGAATTTTGGTACCACCAGGAAGGTGTTGAGAACTGAAAGATCCAGGATTGGGCGCCAAGAGCCCTCTTTTCTGGGTACCAGGAAGAGTCTGGAATAGAATCCTTGACCTAGCTGTTCCACTGGAACTGGCTGAATAGCTCTGATGGAGAGCAGGGATAGAACTTGGTTTTGAGCCGCTGCCCATTGGTTTGGAGGAAGGTCTGGGAACCCTCTTGGGGTTGGCAGTGAGTGGAAGTAAAACTTGTACCCCTGGGATACAATGTTGAGGACCCATCAGTCTTGTGTGATGGGCATCTAGTTTTTTGCATGAAGGGCAGGTTTTCCTCATAGGGGCACAAGCACTTGGGCAGAGGTGGGGAGTGGAGTAGAGAAGTCATTGTGAGTTTTTTTTCCGTAAGGAGGTGGCTTACTACTCCCTGCTTTGGGGGTGGAGGCACTCTATTGCTCAGATCTCTCCATACCCTGAGACTGTAGTCTGGGTGGTCTGTTTCCCCGGGGTCTGGTTTGAGATGGTCTGAAGGAGACTAGAAAAGACCAGTGTTTGGAAGGGCAATGCCGACTGAATCTAGGGGGTTGCACTTGTAAGAATTCTTTAACAGTCTGCATAGACTTAGCTTTTTCTTCCATCTTTTAAGAACTTCTTCTGTTTTGGTGCCAAACAAACTGTTCTTGTTCAAAGGAGCGTCTAGTAACTTTGATTTGACATGGTCTGGTAAGGTCTGCTCCTTGAGCCAAGCATGTCTTCTCAGTACAGAACCAGTGACTCCTGCCCGGCAAGATGCTTCTAGGGCATCAAAGCCACACTGATGTAATGACGTCAGCTGCCTGTTTTTATACCCCTGACGACCTGATGTCAGTCCTGGATCGACAGCATCCAATGCAGAAATACTAAGTCTCTGGTATTCGGGCCAACTTGAGGGCTACCTGCAGGCAGATAACCAAAGTGTGATGACTACAACAGTGAAACACGAAGAACATCAACTGGTTTTGAGGATGCTGAGAAATTCCAGAGAAAGGGGAACACAGGAATACACTACCAAAATATTTTGTACCCTTTTTCTATAATGGAAAAAACAGTTGTCTAATGATTTCCTTACAAGCTAGAAGGAAAAGAGAGTCTTTAGGGCAGGGAAATCTGGGTGAGGAGTAGGAAGGAGGTAAAAGATAACAGTCAAAATGAAGCAGACCTGTTAGGAAAGAAGGGCTTTGAACCTTGGAATCTTGTCCTGATTTATCCTGAAATCACAAGGTATTAGCCCCTTTTACTTTTTGGGGCTGTTTTTGCGGTCTCCAAACAAAAAGAAACTACTTTTGAAGTATAATTCCTCTGGAACTTGGGGACATGGGAAAGGAAAGTTGGTTTAAAATCCTACATCGCCTTCCTCTTACCTGGCAAATCCAAGAAAATTCTGAGTGCCCAGGGGAGAATCCAACAATTTTGGCATGGACAGCCTCTAGTAAGGACTGAATTCTTAACCAAGAACCATTTAAGGCTAAAAGTTAATGTTTTCTGAAAGATACAAGCTGCTTTCACATCTGGGAGGGGAATAAAGATAAGACAGGAGCAATTCGAATAAGTAGGAGCACAGGCTGTAACATGCTGTAGCATGGCCATGGATAACCTTAATTTTAGGTTAATGTTTGTACATGCAGCTATTGATTTGGGGCAATTGCTCGTACTAGGAGGATTCAACTTTATTATATGAGGATTTACATAAATGAATGTGTTTGTTTTAAGGTTTTAAGTTAATAGGTTATATGGATGTTCTTGGTGTGCAGTTGTTTGAGGGTTCTCATTAAAACAAAAAGCCATGTAAAATGTGACATAGCTTCAAATGGAAATGTATTTATTTTATTTATTTATCTGACATTTGTTTACCAGGAAAGTTCAACTGTACCAGTATGAACCCAGTTTTAATGGAGGCCCAGGGAAAAAAGCTCCATTTTTATTGTAAAAACATATAGGGTGGTATTAGCTGGCTTAATAATAACTCAATATACATGGACGGCACAGTGGTAGCATTATCGCCTCACCTTAAGAGGTTCCCTAGTTCGATTCTCAGCTGGAGTGCCTAATGTGCGGAGTCTGCATTTCCTCCCTGTGTTCGTGTGGGTTTTTCCAGGTGCTCCAGTTTCCTCTCATGTTACAAAGACATGCATCTGGAGCTTTTCTCACCAGGCCTCCACTGAAAATTGTCTTTGTTCCAAGTCAGACTTTCCCAGTTAACAAATGTTAAGTAAGTAAATATACATAACACCAAAAGGAAAGATCTGTTATACAAAACATACGGTAGCATACATTGATTGACGATGTATAATATATGTAGAATTACAGGAAGACTAGACTGTGTACAGAGGAGGGAAAGAGGAAACAAAGAAATAGAGATAAGCAGTAGAAAGCATAAATGAAAAAGGGATATTATTAGCCCGGTGTTGAGCAGGAGCAGATCCAAGATTTGGAAAGATATTCTTTAAGTGAGAGTTTAAAAGATGAGTATTTTTGGTTTCCTCTGATAATTAAGGGAAGGGTATTCCAGATTTAGCTATGGCGAAAGAGTATAGACTTTGGTCATCTAATTTGCTACGTTGATAAACAGTGAGTGGTTGCTTATTCTAGGAGATGACAAGAAACAATGGTATATAGGACTGGGCTGCCCAACATTAGTAGATGCATGTAACACAAATGTTGGAAATAGACATTTAATAAAGCTGCCATATACAATAGGTGGGAAAAATAGCATCATAATGGCTTCACCAAGTATTATTATTTTGGAACATGAATGGCCTCACAGGTTTAGAGAAAAAGTTAAGATCACTGAATTATATTAAGAAACGCAGAGTGCAAATAGCACTGCTACAGGATACACATTTGCAAGGAAGTGAGCATGTGAATTTGACAAAAAGCATTTCAGGGTGGAGTTTCATAAAGAATATCAAGGACAAAGAAAAAGGGAAGTACTTATACTAATTGCTAGAGAAGCTCCACAAGTGAAAGAAAAGGAAAATAATTGTAATTTCTGTTAGTAAACAGCTACTGGAAAGAGAGGAGGATTATGCCAGCATGCATGCCTCTCAAGTGTACTTCATTACGAGGAACGTACCTCATTTGGGGACTTAAAAAGTTCATGTTCCTCGAAGTTCCAATAAGTTCCACATTGAAACAGTCTGTAACACATTCAGTTTTGGGTATTCTTTTAAGTGAAATACATGGTAAATACAAATAAATCATATTAATTCATTAAACATTCTTCTTTATAAGTAAATCCAGCATATTTTAACCATCGTATGACCTTCATAGCTGAAGTTGTTAGTAAGCCATTAGTATGTGTTCCACATTTTGCCCATATGTTCCATATTATGACGGCTAGTGTTCCTCATTTTGGAGACAGAAGGTTGAGAGCTATGCTGGCATGTATTTATATTCCACCTAAAACTGTTACTATACAGCTTAAAAAAATTTGGGGAGAAATAATCAGCTTTCATCAGGGACTATTACTTATAGGTGGGACTGGAATTTGTTTTTCAACAGTGAGGATGTATCTGGAGAATCTAGAAAGGAAATGTAACAAAACAAGGTAGATTTCTGAAGAAACTTATGAAAATATTTGGTATGGAAGATGTGCATTCAATAGTAAGAACTCAGAGCTAATTTACATATTATTCCCCAAGGTACAACAACTGGACTAGACAGAAATTATATTTCACATGAACATGTGCATTTAATTGAAAGCTTTAACACACATGCAGTAACTATTCCAGGTCATGCAGCAATAATAACACAAGTGTGGAGTAAAGAGGTGAAAATGAAACACTGGTGGTTATCTAGCTACCTGTAAATCAGAAAGTAATTAAAGGAATAGGTGGTGGAAAATATTCCAGACTTATTGGGGAGATAGAAATTTCTTCAGAAATTATAACTAGTTAGTGGGATAAAATGACATTTAGTTTAAAATAGGGTAGAAATAAAAGAAAATGAGATATGGTTAATTTTGTTTATTTATTTTACATTTGTTTACCGAGAAAGTCCGAATGGACAAGGGTCCTTTTTCAGCGGAGGCCTGGGGAGAAAAGCTCCACAATAACATTAACATATATCACTAGCAACATTTACATACAGTTCGTTTTTAGGTGTAGTTATAGCAGTACAGTATGTAAAATTCAAATAGCAATATTTAACATGTGATATAAAATCTTACACTAGTACATAGAATTTCCATCAGTAGTAGTTTGTACATTAAAGCAACATAGTTAAGAACAGAAGGGCGAGTTTAGATACGATTACGAGGAGAGAAAGAGTCTGGGATAGAAGTGAGATTGTCAAGGTCAGAAGGAGATGGAAAAAGGAGGGGTTACAGTATTAACCTGGAGTAATGCATTTGCAGAGCCATGAGTTCAACAAATGTGATTGTAAGGATTTTATAAATTCATGTGTGGGTGCAATAGCTATGAGTTTAAGGGGAAGTTTATTCCATCATGTAGGTTTTGAGTTAGAGTAGAGGGATGTACCGGTGGCATTCATTTTCTTTAGTTAGTTTGAGGAGAAGTTTATTGTTTGAGTGGAGGTTTCTTGTACAGGAATATGGAGTTATCAGGCCTTGTAGGGGAAGAGGTTTTGTTGGGGTGATATAGGATTTTAAGTGACAGGATAAGGTGATTATATACAAGTAAGTGGGGAAGTTCAAGCCAATTGAGCTGTTTGAGTGCTATACAGAGGTGTGATCTAGAAGAACTATTTGTAGCAAATTTAGCAATTTTATTGTAGCAGGCTGCTAGTTTGTTTAAATCAGCTTTTCTTACGTTGGTGAGGACTGGAGAGGTGTATAGTAGTGTAGAGATGAGATGTGTGCATGCAAGGGTGGCCCAAGCAGAGTTTAAGAACTGTTTATTTCTATATAGAGCACCTAGTTTTTATACACTTAAGCACCAGTTAAGAAGTAACAAGAATTACTTAGAGGGACTGACAAATGTTAAAATGTTGTAGAATGAGGAGGACCTCGCAGAAGAAGGGGCGCAACTGCAGAGTGCTAAATGGAAAATAAGAGAGCATCTGGGTAACATGCATAAGTTTAGAAAGACTGCTGTTAACAACTGCTTTTTTGATAATATCTCCAGAGCACAAAAAGTCTTAGCACGATGACTTAGGCAATATAAAGTAGAAATGGCTGTCGCCAAGTTTAGGGACCCTACAACAAGAAAAATAAGAAAAGATATTGTAGAGGCAAAGATGGCAGGAGATGAGATAAAAATTGTGACATATAATCAATCTGCAGGGGAGTCTCCAAGAATATACAGTATTCCTGTAGAAGAGTGGAAGCTAGAAGTGAAGAAAGTCATAAAGATCTGGAAGGTTTAGTTTAACAGTATTTTAAAAGGAGGGGAAGCATCAGCATCCTGGAAGAAAACTGTGGTGGCTGTAATAGATAAAAATGGCAAAGATCCATCAGACCCAGCTTCATATATGCCCATTTCAATTTTAAATCATGTCTAGAAAGTATTTATGTTTACAAATAGCTAAAAGAATGACAAACGTGTTGCAAAATTGATAGATATGAATCAATGTGGCTTTGTACAGGGAAGGCAAAAAAACATTTGGCAACATTAATAGAGCAACGATGAACCAAGGCAAGCAGAATGTAAGAAAATACTATTACTGTTGGGTATGTTGAACCCAGCCACTGGGGATGCACAAGCCAGTCATTTTTTTTGTGCGGCGGTCCCGGATAGCCGGATAGGGTTGCGTCAGGGAAGGCAAGGGGCATCGGTAAAAAAAAAAAAAAACTGATCTGGAGAACTTTTCATAATTGCATACGGACGGATGGTCGAGCCCGGGTTAACAACGGCACCAGTACACACTTAGCCCAACAACCAGGCTGCTGGGTGGAGGCTACTGTTGGGCGGCGAGGAGGGAGGGGAGAGGGCGTGCAGAAGGAAGGAGGGAGGAAGGGGGGAAGGAGTGGAGTAGGGAGGAGGGAATGTTGGCAGTTGGAAGACTGGGATAAGGAAGAAGAGCTGAGGATATGGAAAGGAAGGAGGATATATAGGAAGTGTGATGTAGAAGAGAGAGGCCAGGAGGGAGGTGAAGTGTTTAGGAGGGAGGTTCAAATTGTTTTATCATGGTGTGGGGGGCAGGGGTGTGGAGGGGGGGGTTATGGGGAAGGAACAATATGCCAAGAGTGTTTTAGAAGTGAAAGTGAAAGAGAGTGTCTGAGAGTGATGATGTGTGATGAAATGATGTGTAATGATGTGATGATGATAGTGAAAGTTGGAAAGAGTTGGTGTGCGTTGGAAGTGGAAGAGAAGGTTGGAGTGAGTTGGATGAAGTTGAAGTGTGTGTACCCAGTGATTGGAGGTGAGTGATTGGAATTGGAGGGGAATGGGCATGAGGGCAAGGTGGTGAATGGGGATGAGGGAATGAGAAGGAGGTATGGGGGAATGGTGATGAATGATGAAGGTGGAATGATTGTGGATTTTGTGAGGATTTAAAAGGAGGGGTGAATTGATTGGTGAATATTGGAGTGGAGGAAGATGCTCAGGATGAGGGTGATAGGGAAGATGCTGGGGATTATATACTATAGGAGAAGATAGATAAGGAGGTGTAGGGAGGGGGTGTGGTGAAGTGTAGTTGGTAGGGAAAGGGTAGTGGTAGGGGGTGAGAGAAGAGAGGTTAAGAAAAGTGGTGGGAAAGAAGATGGAGGAGGGATGAGGGAGGGGGGGGAGGGAAAAAAGCTGGCAAAGGATTAAATGGAAAGTTAAAAAGGGGGTGGATGAAGAAGTGGGAAGGAGGGAGGTAAAGACAGCAGAACTAGGATTGTGAAGTTAGGAAAAGGCAGAAGAGGTGGAGCTAACACAGTGAACTGGAGAAAGGGTGAACTGGTGGGGGACAGGAGAGGCTGCTGGAAGAAGGGAGGAGGAGGAAGGAGAAGGTGATGGGAGAAGAGGAGGTAGAGGAGAGAGGAGAGGAAGAGGCTGGGAAAGAAGAAGAGATATGGCATGAAGAAGAGAGAGAGAAGTAGAGATGAGAGGGCAAGAGAGAGGAGAGGAAAGGAAGGAGAGATTGGAGGGAGCAGAGTTGAGGATAAGAGAGGGAAGAGGGAGAAAAAGGAGGAGAGGGAGAGGAAAGATAGAGAGGAGAGAGTGTGGAGAGATGAAGGATAAGAGGGAAAGGAGAGGAGGAGGAAGGGATAGAGAGAGAGAAGGAGGGATGATGAGGGGAGGAGTGTGAGGAGGATGAGAGAGAAGATGATGAGAGAAGAGGAGAGGAAGAAGAGGAATGAAGAGAATGGGAGTGAATCAGAAGAGGATGAGAAGAAGAAGGGAAACAGGAGGGCAAGAGGAGGAAGGGCAGGGGGATCTATGAAGAGAATTTAAAGAAGAATGGCAAGGCAGAGGATGTGGATGGAAAATGGAAGAGGGAAGAGAGGAATGGCAGTTATTTTTGATTTTTTCTAACAGGAGAATTTTGAGGTGAGGGATAAAAGCAGTGAGTTTTGGTACCTATCTTTAAGAGTAAGGGTGATTGGCAGAGAAGGGTAAGAATGAGAGGAATGTGTAGAGTTACAGAGAAGAAAAGAAGGAGATGGTGAGTGGAGTTAAGGGAAAGAGGAGGTGGAAAAAAGTGAGAGAAGGGACAGGAGGATATGTGAGAGAGAGCAGGATGCAATGTTGAGAATGAGAATGATTGATGAGATGAGAAAGAGAGACGAGAGAGGGAGAGAAAGAAGGAGGTGACAGAAGGTCAGAAGGTGTTGGAGGACTGGAGAGTGTGAAGAGTGTTACAGAGAAGTGGGGGTGTGGTGAGGAAGGCAGAAGAGGTGGGGAGGGGAAGAGTGGGAGAGTGAGGGTAGTGACAGGTGTGGGTGGTATAGTGAGTGTTGTGAGGTAGAGTGGGAGGGAGGGAGGATGGATCCAGTGTGGGATTAGGAGGAGGATCAGTGCACAGATGGTGATGGACAGGTTGACAGATGAGAGGACAGGTTGGAGAGAGGAGAGAGCAGAGGAAGAGAGGACAGGAGGGTGATGAGAGGAGAGATGCAGGAATGAGAGGAGGGAGAGAGGGAGAGGATGAAGGGTGGGCAGGAGAATGAGAGAGAGGTGTGGTGAGATGAGAGAGAGAGTGAGTGAGAAATGATGAGGAGGAGGGGTGAGGTGAGTGGAGGAGATGAGAGAGAGAAGTAAGGAGGGAGTGAGGAGTGAGTAATGGGAATCAAGAGTTCAGAGGTTGGGTGGTACAGGGAGGGGAAGTTCAGAGTAGAAGTGAATGTGGAGGAGGTGAAGAAGAGAGGAACAGAGTGGGGTGAGGGTGGCAGAGAGAGTCAGAGGGTAAGAAAGGAGGGTCAGGAGGAGTGTAGTGGAGGCGTGGACTAGCTATGAGTTATGAGTGGAAGTGAGGTGGAAAAGAGGCAGTCAGACCAAGATGGTGTGATTAGAGGAGGAAGAGTGGGAGAGAGAGAAGAGAGTGATCAGGATGGGGATGATGGGGACAAGGATGGATAGGAGATTGAGCTGGATTGGACAGAATTTGATGACAGAGGGAAGCGGAGGATTAGAGAGAGAGGACATGTGGGAGAGCAAGACATGGAGGCGGGAGAGAGATGAGGGGCTGGGGATAGAGGACTGGCAGAGGATGGAGCTGCCAGGTAAGAAGAAACTTGGGATGGAGAAGAGAGGGAAGAGAGGGATAATATGATAGAAGAGTGAGAGAGGTTTGAGGAGAATAGAGATGAAATGGCAGATGCGGGAAGAAATGGAAAAAAGATGCATACTATTACTGTTGGGTCTTGATGCAGAGAAAACATTCGACAGAGTAAGCTGGGATTTTATGAGTAGCACAATGGAAGCATTTGCATTCCCTGATACAACAATAAGGTCAATTAGGAGGACATATGAGAGATCAGAGGCAAAAATTAAACTGCGAGGGTTACTCTCTGATAAATTACATCTGAACACAGCAATCAAGCAGAATCTCCTCTTTACTATTCGGTTTATATTTAGAGCCACTAGCAAAGAAAATAAGGGGTCTGAAATTTAAGGACGTAATTGGTGTGGTAATCAAAAATGTGGCTTTATTTCCAAATTATAGTATTTTGTACCTGATAAAACCAGAAATAAAGACATCTCAGTGACGTGGAACATTCTGAGATAGTTTCATGTTTTGTTAGGGTATAAAATTAAAGAAGATCAATCAAAGGCTATATTTATTTATTCACTTATCATTTGTTGACCGGGAAAGTCCATCTAGGACAGAGCCTATTTTTACATGGTCAGTGGATCTGTTTGTCATGTTAGTGAGGACCAGATCTAGTATTATTATTTCTGTTGTTGGGCTGTAAACAATTTTTTCCAAGGCATTTGAGTTAACAAAGTCAAGGAACTTTTGCACTAGTGAGTTAGGGCTACAGTAGGTTTCCCAGTTGTTGGTGGGATAACTGAAATCCCCCATAACTAGAGTGTTCAGGAATATTTCGATTGACTCCAGTTTGGTCATGAAGGGTGTCATGACCCATGGAGGGGGATCTATAGCTGGCTATGACGTGAATGGGGGTCTTACCCACTATAACCTAAACTTGGAGTAACTCCATGGAGTTTGTCCAGTCTAACTAGATGGGAGGCGACTCTAATATAGTTGGAAACACCACCTCCTTTGGATCTCAGATGCTCATTTTTCTGTCTGAAAGTGTGGAAGGAAAGCCGGGGTATGCTCCAGGTTTCTGTGACTGCACACACATCTACATCTTCTAGTAATAGGTTCATAGGCTAGTACTAGGCTAACTGCCCTTGTGAGCCATTTTAAGCCTAGCCAATTATCCCCTGTGAGATTCAAACCCTGTACCTTGTGTTTGTAAGGCAAACACCTTAACAATTAGGCCACCCTCTCAACCCCAATAGAAGTGCTTCCAGGGTGTGCAGTTTTTGATTTAAGCTCCTAGCGTTTAGCAGCATGACCCTTACTTTATGTTTGACAAATTTCACGTTGGTAATTTTGTTTTCAAGACCTTGCCTTAAAAGGCACTAGGTGAGAGGCAAGAGACTTTGCCAGCAGCTGAAAGCCAAATGGTGCCAGGTACATACAGTTCTTGACAAAGCAGTGAGGTTTGTTGACTATGACTTCCCAGGTTGACAGAAACTGGATCCTCTTTGAATGACACCAAAAACTAAGCCAATTATTGAAATTAATAATTTTTTAATTTATACAGTGGCATCATTATAGGTGAGGGTTTTATGCTGCTCAAGGCTAGAGACATACCTGCATGGGACACATACTCAGAGAGCTGAATCATGTCTTTCTTCATATAGTCCAGTGAGGTACATCTCAGGTCGTTCACTCCAACATGAACTATGACACAGTCATAATGGTACTTGTTGCTGTCAGATCGGAGTGCATGCGTGATCTGACAAATCCTGGTACCGACAGGCAGTTGACACTGATTTTCTCCTTATCCAACATGGTGAGTGAGAGATCTGTATGCCTCACTATGGAGTCTCCAATGACAGCAAACCTTGTTTTTTGAGTGTTATGCCTTACGGGTAGGTGAGACACTGTTGTTACTATGTCATGGGTGCTGTAGAAATTGTGTTAGTTGTAGCAGTCTTGTGTTTTGGAGGTCTCTGGTGTTTTGATAATTTTTTTGAGACAACCTTCATTTTTGCTAATTTTTTGTGTTTGATGCATACTATGTATATGAGTAGTAATGGGTGCTATGGTTTCCAGTGTGAAACAGCAGGGATTCAAGATTCTTGGTGTAGATGCATCTCTTGCACACTGTACTAAAATGAGTTATTAGTAGAGGGTTGTCAAAATACATGAGACAATTGCTACACTGCCTCAGGAGACCCAAGTCAACAAGGCTGGCAGGAGAAACAAGGGTAGCCCAACTGTCCATAATGTTAGGTTGAAGAACTGTTATCTCAAAGTGGGAGCTTTTCAGGACTGATCAATTAGGTGCTCAGCGGATGGATAGTTTTGCTGTTTATTTTGTTTGTTTTTTTTGCTTAGACTGGAGAAGTACTTAGGATGAGGACTACACTAATGTGCTACAGCTCTATCCAAAGGAAAAAATGTCACATTTATCTGTCTGTCTATGGTGCATACCTGCATGGAAGTGCAAGGAGCTGTGTGATGTGAAAACAAGCAGAAACCTGTCCAAATGCTAGGCTTAAATACCAGAAGCTAAAAACTTGGAAAAAACTTTAAAACGATTCAAAAAAAACAATGAGGATACTTACTCCACGCCCTAGACCAACCATCTTTCATTAGACAGATTCCAATCAGCACACTCCTCTCACTAGAGTGCAGAAGAGCCCTTTCCAATCAAAGATGGCCTGGAAAATGAGATCAGAACAAACAGCCACTGCGAACAGTTCCAGATGCAACAAACCTGTATCTGGGCTAGGCTACAGCTACTCGCTACCCTAGTTTCATTGGGAAACCCTAGAGAACATTTACCACAGCAGACAGATAGCAGTGAGATACTTAAAAACATTTTAAACAGCAGAAAAACAGCAAGAAGACTCTAAAGAATGTTTTACACAGCAAATAAATCAGTTATTTTAACAATGACTGGTGGGAAAACCAGAACAAGCAAAATAGATTGCTTTGTAATAGTGAATGGTACCAGCAAATACTTAAACACTGAAAATAACAAAAAGGTGTTTTGCAAACAGTGAAAACAGAACTAAAATATGATTTACAGGCATAATAAGGCCGACAACTGCAGTACAACAGTGTAGTTCAGTACACAGTGTTTAAATACAGTACTAAAGTAAGAGGCAGACAAGAAAAAGTGCAGTAAAATGGTATAAACAAGCAAAAGAAAAAAACAAGCAACTTGTGTTTTCAGGGAAGCTCAGAGGCCTCTAGCCATCTGGTATCTCAGTTCAGAGTTGTGGTTGGTAGCCCTCCTCAGGTCAGCTCAGTACATGCTGGTGCAAAAGGCTCTCTGTAATGTCAAGCAAGAGTATAAACACATACATACATACACACACACACACAAACACACAAACACACACACACACACACACAAACACACAGTTGACTGCAGTGAGAACAGAACCCCTAATTATCTAAGTACAGAGCCTACAGAAGTCAGTACTTTATGTAAGTGCCATGGCACAAGTCGGACTTTTACAAGACTACAAGTCAACTTACAGTGGTTGAGATCGGCAGGACATGTTGGAGAGTATTTGGGAGGCCAGCATGAAATGGATATGTAGACATGAACAAGTGTTAAACTACTATCAATCCATGGCATTGGAGCAGTAAATGTAAGATGCACACTTCTGCTCTTCTGTCTAGAGCACGCACACACACACACACACACACACACACACACACACACACACACACACACACACACACACACTTGACTGCAGTGAGAACAGAACCCCTACCTAAGTACACAGACTACAAAACTCAGTACTTTATGCAAGCACCACAGCACAAGTCTGACTTTTACAAGACTGCAGGTCAACTTACACTGGATGACATAAGCAGGGCATGTTGGAGAAAAGATGTTGAGAGGCCTGCATAGGTTCATGGGTTTACATGTTCATAGGAGGTTATGAGCTAAATGCCTGTGGCTTTTACAAGCCTAGATGTGTAAAAGCACTATGACCCTTACTGAGGATAGTTAAATGGTCACTGTTAGCAGAGTGATTTTGTGATCAGCACTGACTGGCCCTGTCCATGAAGGACATATGTGTCACACCAGGGGTGAATTTACAATCACCCATTCAGATGTCAAGGTTGGGCCTGAATAGCATCATTGAGAAGCACCGCTTCACATGCACTGGGAGCCTATTACAGAGGAGTGGCAATCGCTGGGAGATATCTGACTCCCCAGCACAGGCTAGGTTGAGATTACTGGAGCAAGTGATTCTTGTCACATTTGATTTGCAGATGTCCAACATTTCAGCTAGGGCAAAGTCTGAGACTGCTCTGTAGGCCAGGTATAGGTCACCTCTTAACAGCCTGCATGATACCGAGTACACACCATGTTTTTGGAGGCCTTGGATTCTCCCTGTCACAAACCTCTGTGTTTTCTCCAGTTGCTGAAGGTGTCTAGTGAGGTATAGAAGGAAGGGGGCATTGTAATAAATTAATGGTCAGATAGTGCAGCAGAGTTATGGCCTCCCTGGTCTTGGATGTGATGGCCTTATTTATGAGGTATGCAATGTAGAATGTGTGCCTCACCACTATGGATGCATAGTGATTGAAATGTAGATACATACATACAAACAAATTTTTCAAGCACGGGCATTAATAAATGTCCAGGCTGTTCTTAAAAAATATCTAAACTACTACTTACTTTAATGTAATCTGGTAGTCTGCTCCATGCATCAGCTACTCTGTCAGAGAACCAATTAGTACACTTCACATTCCTGTAGAATCTTCTGCAAAGGTTGTCTGATGATTCTCTACTATTTTTTGATAACCCCAGTAGCTGCCCCTAAATGCCCTATATACCTGAACAAGATCTCCTCTTAGATATCTCAAGTCTTGCAACACTGTGGTTGAGCTAAGAGAGGTGCTATGTATATCATAATGAGCATAGGTACTTCTTTGCCAAAGGGGACAATGAGGTATTTTTTGCTTTAAGGTTCAGTCCATGGGTTTGGTACCAATCATTTGCCTGTGTCAGCCCATTCTGTAATATGCTAACATCACTGGGGGACTCTATATGACTGCGGCCAGTTGACAGTCAAACCTGGTATACAACAGGCCATCTACCTTTGCCTGGGCTTCAGAGAAATAGTTTTCAAAAAGTTGAGGGTCCAGTACAGATCCTTGTGGTATTCCACTGGTAAGTGGTTTAATGGTAGAGGTGCAGTCACCAACTCTGACAGTGTCTTTCCTGCTGGTAAGCCAGTTGGCTATCCATCTAGTAATGTATTTGTTAATTCCCAGATGGGAGATTTTCTCTATGATACCTGAATGGGGGATAGTGTCAAAGGCCTTGGATAACTCATCATAGGTGGTATGTCCTGTTATCCCTCATCCGGGTCTTTTGGGTCTGTACCAAAGAAGTCCACTAGGTTTAATAAGCAAGTTCTACCCTTGACAAAACCAAAATGGGTCAGGTCAAGTGTGTTGAAAGTCACCTGTCCCTGTGGATAAGGTCCATGCTGATCCCTTCCCTAGTCTTGCAGATAAGGATTTTTAGGCTTATGGGTCAATAGTTCTAGTTCTGCATGTTACCAATTTGATAAGCATTGCATATCACACATTTGACATTACTTTCTGTAATGTAAGCGACATATGTGTGGAAAATGTGTTGCGGTGCTTGGGGGCAGCAATGCATGGTTGCGTTGTAAATATGTGACAGCTGTCAGTCTTTTGTTTTATACTGGAAAAGTAAGTATTGTTTCTGAACAGAGTGGAACATATATGCATTTTTTGTCCAATGAACAAAAGCAGCTTTATTTTGTTTTGTAGAACAGATAACAAATAATGCAGAGCTCACAACTTAAATTTCCTAAACTCAATGTGTTCTTTCAAAAGGTTGAGACTTAGTATGGGTCTGACTAAAGAAATATTGAAATAAAAGTTTTCTAACACATTTCTTTATTTTGTGTGTGTATCTTGGATAACCTAACAGCTTGATCTCACACTACAGATAACTACTATCAATGCTTATTATCCCCTGTGCATCACCTCTTGAGGGAGAGGTGGGCTGATAGTGATCTGATGTAAACATACCATGGACAGCAGGGTTACTTTCATTTTCAACTAACGTCTCATCTATGTCACAAGATAAGATGTATCACATCACCTGCATGTGCACACTCACAGTACAAGTGTCTTAGCTAGTATGTTACTCGAGTCCCTGTACCTGCTAAACATTCAATCGCTACCAGAAGGCAACAGCACACCAAGCAAGTTTTCCACTTTTCGTCTGAAGGAGACATACCTCTTAACCTCTTAGTGCAAGAAATCTGGACAAAGCCAAAAATAATGGGAGGACAAAGGCCCATAAATAGGGACAGATTTTAAATATTGCTCCTATAAACTTAGAAAGTTGCTAGAATAACAGAATTTGTGTTAGCATGCATTTTATACTCATATGCACATTTCAATTTAGTTACTTCATTCCCCAGTGTTTGCCAGAAAACTACAAATTTTATGAGGAACATCAAAAATATAAGGAAAAATCTGGACATTCTGTGAAAATCTGCACACCTGAGAGCTATGGAAGAAGAACTAGCCATTAACTGATGGAGTTTTCCTCAACAGCTGCTCTTCCAGTTGCTGGGATACTCATCACCTCGGGCTGCTGTCCTCACACAGAGACACCATGTCCGATGTTAAAAAGCCTTCAAAGTACATATGAACACCACATGTAGGGACATAACAAGCGTTCATATAAAATACACAGTCCAAGAAGGAAGCACCATTCTAAAAAAAAAAACTATACAAAAATGGGTTCACATCAGAAAATCATTGCACATTGTTGAAATGCTGTATCCCATAATCTCAGAAGTACTAAATAAAGAGTGTTTACTTAGTTGCCAAGATGTGGTGGTGGTGCTGTGGTAGCGTTGTCGCCTCACAGGAAGACGTTGTCCTGTTCGATTCTCAGCTAGAGCGTCTTCTGTGTGGAGACATGTGTGAATGGGCGTACCTTTGTTGAAGGTTGTGCGTCAGGGGCGGCAACTCGGCACGTAAAACTCTACTGCCAATCATTAGCTGACTGGAGTTCCGCTGTGGCGACCCCTAACCGGGAAAAGCCGAAAGACACAACAGCTTAGTTGCCAAGATAAAGCATGGACTTACAAGGATCTTTATCAGACTTTACCCAAGAGAACTGTTTGGTTAACTGACTTGCTCAGATTCACACAGTAGGCAAACATACCCTAAGGAGATCAACCTCCGCACTACAGTTCACACTTTTAACCCTCTAGGCTAATGAAAAGAAAAGAAAATCAACACACAGGTAGCAAATGACTGCACAACAAGACTTTCTGTGGAGGGTGGACTTCCTGTACCCCCTGTGTGAACGACTGTGCCTCCACACCTTTAGACTCCTTCACAATTGTCATTCCCAAGTCGCAGTACTCCAGAAATGGATACAAATACTAGGATTCATGCAATGTTAGTGTTAAACTCATGTTCATGGCCATGAAATCCCAAAGTGAGAAGAATAAAGTACAGGAGGTGTATGAAGTGTGTGCGCACTTGTTGAGGTGTAAGACGTGCGTGCGCACTCGAGGTGTATGAGATGTGTGCATACTTGTCGAGGTGTATGAGATGTGTGCGCACTTATTGAAGTGTATGAGGTGCGTGCACACTCGAGGTGTATGAAATGTGTGTGCACTTCTTGAGGTATATGAGGTATGTGCGCACCTGTTGAGGTTTATGAAGTGTGTGCGCACCTGTTGAGGTTTATGAAGTGTGTGCGCACTTGTTGGTGTATGAAGTGTGTGCGCACTTGTTGGTGTATGAGGTGTGTGCGCACTTGTTGAGGTGTATGAGGTGTGTGCGCACTTGTTGAGATGTATGAGGTGTGTGCGCACTTGTTGAGGTGTATGAGGTGTGTGCGCACTTGTTGAGGTGTATGAGGTGTGTGCGCACTTGTTGAGGTGTATGAGGTGTGTGCGCACTTGTTGAGGTGTATGGGATGTGTGCGCACTTGTTGAGGTGTATGAGGTGCATGCGCACTCGAGGTGTATGAAGTGTGTGCGCACTTGTTGAGGCGTATGAGGTGTGTGCGCACTTGTTGAGGTGTATGAGGTGTGTACACATGTTGAGATACAGGGTACCAAGTTAACAAGTATATATGTTTGACTTCCAGAAACAATTGCTGTAGCATGAATTAAGCACTTCTCTGCCAAGTCAATATTTCTGAGACATGTCACTACTCGGTGCTCAATATTTAGAAATGTTAAGATGCCAGGATGCAAAGTTCTGGGCATAGGATTTTAAAAATCAGTATAGGCCCATATTCGCAGACAACCTGTAAAGTACACAAGCCACTGGTAGCTGTCTTGTATATTCATACTGTAGGTAATACTTATTGTCCATAATCACTGCTATGTGTCAGGCAGTGAGGTTCACAGCACTCCGTACAGGTGCAGTAGCCCATAAGCACGGTCTATGCATATATGCTTCCTGGTGTGTTCCACTGGTAAACAACTTGTGCAGTGTGGGATTTTGTGACATTGCATTATACAAGTTTTGGGCAATTCAGGGCTCCAAATGCACAGTAATTTTGTTGTGCATTTAATGAGAGGAATCTGAGGACAATGAAGGTGCCGAGTGGACTCACCTATTCCACAAAGAATAAAATAAATAAATAAATAAAAGTCCTGTTCTATTGTCAATATAAATCAGCTGCCGTGTGTAGGAAAGTAAGTGAATGCAGGTGCCTCTGTGTGTGAGAGCAGGTCTGTAGGTGTCAGGGTATGAATGCCAACAGTGAGTGAGTGAGTGAGTGAGTGAGTGAGTCAATGGGGGTGAGCAACTGTGAGTGAGTAAGTGAATGTGTGTGTCAATGGGGGTGTCACTGCCTATGTGTGGCTTTCTTACAAGGTAGGATGCTCCATTGCAGTCTTTTGAGAAACTCAATTAAGCAATTCACAGTCGTGCAACATTTGGAGTACTGAGTTATATTAATTAATATAAAATTTATAAACTAAGTCTTCCTGTGTTTCATGGTTTGAATATATCACCTTAATGGCAGTTACTCTTGGACTAGTGTGACATTTTTTGTTTCACCAGTTTACAGTGTTTACTTGTTTCCCCTTCATTTTTTAAAATGAGTAAAAAACAAACATCTCTGGCGAACTTCAAGGGGAAAGACCCAATGATGATGAGACAGAATACTCGACTGCCAACAAAACGAAAGCCGCATTTAAACAAAAATACCAAGAGTCCTCCTTAAACTATGGATTTATCGTGACTGGTGATTCACATGCTCCAAGCCTGCTCTGTACAATATGTGGTGACTGGCTATCCAATGAGGCCATGAAGCCTTCCAAACTACTGTGCCACATGGAGGACTACGCACCCTGCATTAAAAGACAAGCCTTTGGAGTTTTTTGAAAGAAAAAAACATGACCATGAAAGACAGAAGCAATTACTGAAGGCCACCACATCAACAAATCTGTCTGCACTGACAGCATCATTCTTAGTGGCTAACCGTATTGCTAAGGCTAAGAAGCCTTTTATTATTGGTGAAGACTTGATCTTGCCTGCTGCTAAAGATGTTGTGAACGTTTTGGAGAGGCTGCAGTTAAAAAAGTATCACAGGTTCCGCTTTCGGTTAGCACCATCACCAGATGAATTGATGAAATAACAGAGGACAATGAGGCACAACTGTTAGAGAGGATTAATGAGTCACCGTGGTATGCAATCCATGCTGATGAGTCCACCGATGTTGACAACAAGGCAATGCTGCTTGTTTTTGTGTGATATATATTTCAGGAGGATGTGCATGAGGACATGTTATGTGCATTATCGTTGCCAACCAACAACACAGCTGCAGAACTATTCAAGTCTTTGAATGATTACGTCAGGTAAACTGAACTGGTCCTTTTGTTTCAGTGTATGCACGGACGGAGCTGCTGCCATAACTGGATGGCTTTCTGGTTTCACTACTCAAGTCAAGGAAGTAGCTCCTGAATGTGTCTACACACTTTGGCATTCCCAGAGAAATGTTAGCCAAAAAATGTCACCTGAACTTAGTATGTTGAATGATGTCATTAAAGTTATTAACCACATCAAAGTACATGCCCTTAACTTGCGACTGTTGGAGCAGCTTTAGGAGGAGATGGATGCAAAGCACAAACATCTTCTCTTATACACAGAAGTTAGACGGCTTTCTAAAGGTAGATCGCTGGCCAGAGTGTTTGACTTATGAGAACCGTTCCAGAGATTTCTTTTAGAAAAACAGTCACTACTGGTACCACATTTCAGTAAAACAGAATGGATCGCAAAACTTGCTTGCTCGTGTGACATATTCAACCTGCTCAACAAACTCAATCTGTCACTTCAAGGGAGAAGGACAACTGCCTTCAAGTTGGCAGGTAAAATGGCTGCATTCAAAGCCAAACTGGTACTGTGCAGACAGCAAGTGAACGTAGAGATATTTGACATGTTTCAAACATTAGCAGAGATTTTGGAAGAGAGAAGGCCTGGACCTTCATTTTCCCAACTGGTGCACGATCACCTATATTTAATTTTAAAAGAGTTCAAGCATTACTTCCCAACCACAAAAGACCCATGAACTGAAAAAGAATGGATCCGCAACCCATTTGTAAACATGCCAGGGGAATAGACGTTGCCAGTGCTGGAAGAAGATCAGCTGCTTTAGATTGCAAATGATGGTAAAAGTATGTTTGAGACAACTTCAACTTTTTCAACAGTTTGGATTAAAATCAAGGCAGAATATCCTGAGACCACCACAAAAGCACTGAAAACCCTGCTTCCATTTCCAACATCTTCTCTTTGTGAAGCAGGGTTTTCTGCAATGATGGCAACTGAAAGAAAATCATGGAGTAGACTGGACATAAGCAACACACTTCGAGTGGCATTGTCTCCCATCACCGCTACAAGGGACCATGTTGTTGCAGGAAAACAAGCTCAGGGCTACCACTGATTCTGCATTATGGTGAGTTGTATTTACTTCAACTATATTAGGAGTGACAGAACTGTACAGAAACCAGGAAACCGGACAGGCAAAACAACTACTGTATGAAAACACCTGTTACATTACAGCAGCGACTGAAAACAAAGTAAGCAAAAATCAGCATAAACATTTACTGGCATAAAAGTTGAGCGACAGAATTGTATTTCTCATGACTTTGCACTTTGCTTGCAGTTTTATCCATGGACTCCATTAGCACTACCCCATATATACTTTGAAGGTTTTATTACTATTATATAACTACTCCATAGATACTGTGAAGGTTTTATTATTATTGCTGGATACTAACAAGATAAATGTTATACTGTTATGCAAACAGTTATGCCTCATGTTGTAATTGTAATTATTCTCACTTGCTGTACTGTTACTATTGTTAAGTACTAACTCAATGTTATGCTGTTAGGCAGACAGTTACGTTTCACTTTGTAATTGTAATTATTCTCACTTGCTGTACTGTAACTATTGTTATGTACCAACAATTTTATGCTGTTAGGCTAACAGTTATGCTTCATGTTGTAACTGTAATTATTGTCACTCGCTGTACTGTTACTACTGTTATCTATTTACTCAATGGTATGTCGTTAGGCAGACAGTTATGCTTCATGTTGTAATTGCAATTATTCTCACTTGCTGTACTGTTACTATTGTTATGTACTAACTCAATGTTAAGCTGTTAGGCAGACAGTTATGCTTCAAGTTGTAATTTTAAGTATTCTCACTTGGTGCACTGTTACTACTGTTAAGTGCTAACTCAATGTTATGCCATTAGGCAGACAGTTATGGTTCATGTTGTAATTGTAATTATTCTCACTTGCTGTACTGCTACTATTGTTATGCACTAACTCAATGTTATGCTGTTAGGCAGACAGTTATGCTTCATGCTGTAATTATTATTCTCAATTGCTGTACTGTTACTATTGTTATGTACTAACTCAATGTTATGCTGTTAGGCAGACAGTTATGCTTCATGTTGTAATTATTATCACAATTGCTGTATTGTTACTTTTGTTATGTAGTAACTCAATGTCATGCTGTTAGGCAAATAGTTATGCTTCATGTTGTAATTGTACTTATTCTCACTTGGGTACTGTTACTATTGTTATGTAGTAACTCAATGTTGTGCTGTTAGGCAGACAGTTATGCTTCATGTAATTGTAATTATTCTCACTTGCTGTACTGTTACTATTGTTATGTACTAACTCAATGTTATGCTGTTATGCAGACAGTTATGCTTCATGTTGTAAGTGTAATTATTCTCACTTGCTGTACTGTTACTATTATAATGTACTTACTGAATGTTATGCTGTTAGGCAGACAGTTATGCTTCATGTTGTAATTATTATTCTCAATTGCTGTACTGTTACTATTGTTATGTACTAACTCAATGTTATGCTGTTAGGCAGACAGTTATGCTTCATGTTGTAATTATTATTCACAATTGCTGTATTGTTACTTTTGTTATGTAGTAACTCAATGTCATGCTGTTAGGCAAATAGTTATGCTTCATGTTGTAACTGTACTTATTCTCACTTGGGTACTGTTACTATTGTTATGTAGTAACTCAATGTTGTGCTGTTAGGCAGACAGTTATGCTTCATGTAATTGTAATTATTCTCACTTGCTGTACTGTTACTATTGTTATGTACTAACTCAATGTTATGCTGTTAGACAGACAGTTATGCTTCATGTTGTAATTTTAATTATTCTCACTTGCTGTACTGCTACTATTGTTATGTACTAACTCAATTGTATGCTGTTAGGCAGACTGTTATGTTTCATGTTGTAATTGTAATTATTCTCACTTTCTGTACTGTTACTATTAGGTACTAACTCAATGTTATGCTGTTAGACAGACAGTTATGCTTCATGTTGTAATTGTAATTACTCTCACTTGCTGTACTCTTACTATTGTTATGTACTAACTTAATGTTATGCTGTTAGGCAGACAGTTATGCTTCATGTTGAAACTGTAATTATTCTCACTTGCTGTACTGTAACAATTATGTACTAACTCAATGTTATAATGTTAGGCAGACAGTTAAGCTTCATGTTGTAATTGTAATTATTCTCACCTGCTGTACTGTTACTATTGTTATGTACTAACTCAAAGTTATGCGGTTAGGCAGACAGTTATGCCTCAAGTTGTAATTATAATTATTCTCATTTGCTGTACTCTTACTATTGTTATGTACTAACTCAATGTTATGCTGTTAGGCAGACATCTATGCTTCATGTTGTAATTGTAACTATTTTCACTTGCTGTACTGTTAATATTATATACTAACTCAATGTTATGCTGTAAGTCGGACAGATATGCTTCATGTTGTAATTGTAATTATTCTCACTTGCTGTACTGTTACTATTGTTATGTACTAACTCAATGTTATGCTGTTAGGCAGACATTTATGCTTCAGGTTGTAACTGTAAGTATTCTCACTTGCTGTACTGTTACTATTGTTATGTACTAACTCAATTTTATACGGTTAGGCAGACAGGTAAGCTTCATGTTGTAACTGTAATTATTCTCGCTTACTGTACTGTAACTATTGTTATGTACTAACTCAATGTTATGCTGTTAGGCAGACAGTTATGCTTCATGTTGTAACTGTAACTATTCTCACTTACTGTACTGTAACTATTGTTATGTACTATCTCAATGTTATGCTGTTAGGCAGACAGTTATGCTTCATGTTGTAATTATAATTATTCTCACTTGCTGTATTGTTACTATTGTTATGTACTAACTCAAAGTTATGCGGTTAGGCAGACAGTTATGCTTCATGTTGTAATTATAATTATTCTCATTTGCTGTACTCTGACTATTGTTATGTACTAACTCAATGTTATGCTGTTAGGCAGACATCTATGCTTCATGTTGTAATTGTAATTATTTTCACTTGCTGTACTGTTAATATTATATACTAACTCAATGTTATGCTGTAAGTCGGACAGATATGCTTCATGTTGTAATTGTAATTATTCTCACTTGCTGTACTGTTACTATTGTTATGTACTAACTCAATGTTATGCTGTTAGGCAGACATTTATGCTTCAGGTTGTAACTGTAAGTATTCTCACTTGCTGTACTGTTACTATTGTTATGTAGTAACTCAATTTTATACGGTTAGGCAGACAGGTAAGCTTCATGTTGTAACTGTAAATATTCTCACTTACTGTACTGTAACTATTGTTATGTACTAACTCAATGTTATGCTGTTAGGCAGACAGCTATGCTTCATGTTGTAATTGTAATTATTTTCACTTGCTGTACTGTTAATATTATATACTAACTCAATGTTATGCTGTAAGTCGGACAGATATGCTTCATGTTGTAATTGTAATTATTCTCACTTGCTGTACTGTTACCATTGTTATGTAATAACACAATGTTATGCTGTTAGGCTCACAGTTATGCTTCATGTTGTAATTGTAATTATTCTCACTTGCTGTACTGTTACTATTGTTATGTACTAACTCAATTTTATATGGTTAGGCAGACAGGTAAGCTTCATGTTGTAACTGTAATTATTCTCACTTACTGTACTGTAACTATTGTTATGTACTAACTCAATGTTATGCTGTTAGGCAGACAGTTATGCTTCATGTTGTAACTGTAACTATTCTCACTTACTGTACTGTAACTATTGTTATGTACTAACTCAATGTTATGCCGTTAGGCAGACAGTTATGTTTCATGCTGTAATTATAATTATTCTCACTTGTTGTATTGTTACTATTGTTATGTACTAACTCAAAGTTATGTGGTTAGGCAGACAGTTATGCTTCGTGTTGTAATTATAATTATTCTCACTTGCTGTACTCTTACTATTGTTATGTACTAACTCAATGTTATGCTGTTAGGCAGACAGTTATGCCTCATGTTGTAATTATAATTATTCTCATTTGCTGTACTGTTAATATTATATACTAACTCAATGTTATGCTGTAAGTCGGATAGATATGCTTCATGCTGTAATTGTAATTATTCTCACTTGCTGTATTGTTACTATTGTTATGTACTAACACAATGTTATGCTGTTAGGCAGACATCTATGCTTCATGTTGTAATTGTAATTATTCTCATTTGCTGTACTCTTACTATTGTTATGTACTAACTCAATGTTATGCTGTTAGGCAGACATCTATGCTTCATGTTGTAATTGTAATTATTTTCACTTGCTGTACTGTTAATATTATATACTAACTAAATGTTATGCTGTAAGTCGGACAGATATGCTTCATGTTGTAACTGTAATTATTCTCACTTGCTGTACTGTTACTATTGTTATGTACTAACACAATGTTATGCTGTTAGGCTCACAGTTATGCTTCATGTTGGAATTGTAATTATTCTCACTTGCTGTACTGTTACTATTGTTATGTACTAACTCAATTTTATACGGTTAGGCAGACAGGTAAGCTTCATGTTGTAACTGTAATTATTCTCACTTACTGTACTGTAACTATTGTTATGTACTAACTCAGTGTTATGCTGTTAGGCAGACAGTTATGCTTCATGTTGTAACTGTAACTATTCTCACTTACTGTACTGTAACTATTGTTATGTACTAACTCAATGTTATGCCGTTAGGCAGACAGTTATGTTTCATGCTGTAATTGTAATTATTCTCACTTGCTGTACTCTTACTATTGTTATGTACTAACTCAATGTTATGCTGTTAGGCAGACAGTTATGCCTCATGTTGTAATTATAATTATTCTCATTTGCTGTACTGTTAATATTATATACTAACTCAATGTTATGCTGTAAGTCGGATAGATATGTTTCATGCTGTAATTGTAATTATTCTCACTTGCTGTATTGTTACTATTGTTATGTACTAACACAATGTTATGCTGTTAGGCAGACATCTATGCTTCATGTTGTAATTGTAATTATTCTCATTTGCTGTACTCTTACTATTGTTATGTACTAACTCAATGTTATGCTGTTAGGCAGACATCTATGCTTCATGTTGTAATTGTAATTATTTTCACTTGCTGTACTGTTAATATTATATACTAACTAAATGTTATGCTGTAAGTCGGACAGATATGCTTCATGTTGTAACTGTAATTATTCTCACTTGCTGTACTGTTACTATTGTTATGTACTAACACAATGTTATGCTGTTAGGCTCACAGTTATGCTTCATGTTGGAATTGTAATTATTCTCACTTGCTGTACTGTTACTATTGTTATGTACTAACTCAATTTTATACGGTTAGGCAGACAGGTAAGCTTCATGTTGTAACTGTAATTATTCTCACTTACTGTACTGTAACTATTGTTATGTACTAACTCAGTGTTATGCTGTTAGGCAGACAGTTATGCTTCATGTTGTAACTGTAACTATTCTCACTTACTGTACTGTAACTATTGTTATGTACTAACTCAATGTTATGCCGTTAGGCAGACAGTTATGTTTCATGCTGTAATTGTAATTATTCTCACTTGCTGTACTGTTACTATTGTTATGTACTAACTCAATGTTATGCTGTTAGGCAGACAGTTATGCTTCATTTTATAATTTTAGTTATTCTCCCTTGCTGTACTGTTACTATTGTTATGTACTAACTCAATGTTATTCCGTTAGGCAGACAGTTATGCTTCAAGTTGAAAATGTAATTATTCTCACTCTGTGTACTGTTACTATTATGTACTATCTCAATGTTATGCTGTTAGGCAGACAGTTATGCTTCATGTTGTAATTGTAATTATTCTCACTTGCTGTACTGTTACTATTATGTACTAACTCAATGTTATGTTGTTAGGCAGACAGTTATGCTTCAGGTTGTAATTGTACTTATTCCCACTTGCTGTACTGTTACTATTGTTAGGTACTAACTCAATGTTATGCTGTTAGGCAGACAGTTATGCTTCATGTTTTAATTTTAATTATTCTCACTTGCTGTACTGTTACGAATATTATGTGCAAACTCAATGTAATGCTGTTAGGCAGACAGTTATGCTTCATGTTGTACCTGTAATTATTCTTACTTGCTGTACTGTTACTATTTTATGTACTAACTCAATGATAAGCTGTTAGGCATACAGCTATACTTCATGTTATAATTGTAATTATTCTCACTTGCTGGACTGTTACTATTGTTCTGTACTAACTCAATGTTATGATGTTAGACAGTTATGCTTCATGTTGTAATTGTAATTATTCTCACTTGCAGTATTCCTACTATTGTTATGTACTAACTCAATGTTATGATGTTAGGCAGACATTTAAGCTTCATGCTGTAACTGTATTCTCACTTGCTATACTGTTACTATTGTTATGTACTAACTCAATGTTATGCTTTTTGCAGACAGTTATGCTTCATGTTGTAACTGTAATTATTCTCAATTGCAGTACTGTTACTATTTTATGTACTAACTCAATGTTATGCTGTTAGACAGTTATGCTTCCTGCTGCAATTGTAATTATTCTCACTTGCTGTAGTGTTAATATTATGTACTAACTCAATGTTATCTTGTTAGGCAGACAGTTATGCTTCATGTTGTAATTGTAATTATTCTCACTTGCTGTACTGTTACTATTTTTATGTACTAGCTCAATGTTATGCTGTTAGGCAGACAGTTATGCTTCATGTTGTAACTGTATTTATTCTCACTTGCTGTACTATTACTATTATGTCCTAACTCAATGTTATGCTGTTAGGCAGACAGTTATGCTTCATGTTGTAATTGTAATAATTCTCACTTGCTGTACTGTTACTATTGTTATATACTAACTCAATGCCACACTGTTACGGAGACAGTTATGCTTCATGTTGTAACTTCTCACTTGCTGTACTGTTACTATTATGTACTAACTCAATGTTATGCTGTTAGGCAGACAGTTATGCTTCATGTTGTAATTGTAATAATTCTCACTTGCTGTACTGTTACTATTGTTATATACTAACTCAATGCCATACTGTTACGGAGACAGTTATGCTTCATGTTGTAACTGTAATTATTCTCACTTGCTGTACTGTTACTATTATGTACTAACTCAATGTTATGTTGTTAGGCAGACAGTTATGCTTCAGGTTGTAATTGTACTTATTCCCACTTGCTGTACTGTTACTATTGTTAGGTACTAACTCAATGTTATGCTGTTAGGCAGACAGTTATGCTTCATGTTGTAATTGTAATTATTCTCACTTGCTGTACTGTTACTATTATGTCCTAACTCAATGTTATACTGTTACGGAGACAGTTATGCTTCATGTTGTAATTGTAATTAATCTCACTTGCTGTACTGTTACTATTGTAATGTACTAACTCAATGTTATGCTGTTAGGCAAACAGTTATGCTTCAAGTTGTAATTGTAGTTATTCTCACTTGCTGTACTGTTACTATTGTCATGTACTAACTCAATTTTATGCTGTTAGGCAGACAGTTATGCTTCATGTTGTAATTGTACTTAGTCTCACTTAGGTACTGTTACTATTGTTATGTAGTAACTCAATGTTATGCTGTTAGGCAGGCAATTATGCTTCACGTTGTAATTGAAATTATTCTCACTTGCTGTACTGCTACTATTGTTATGTACTAACTCAGTGTTATGCTGGCTTTATGTTGTAACTGTAATTATTCTCACTTGCTGTACTGTTACTATTGTTATGTACTAACTCAAAGTTATGCTGTTCAGTAGAATGTACCCTTTTTTTTTACAATTATTTCCAATTGTCTTTTTACTGTCCTTTGGTGCTTTTCTCCACAGGTCTCGGCTGAAAATGGACTTCTAGTTGGACCTCCCCGGTAAACAAATGTTAAATAAATAAATATTATGCACTTTATGTTTTATTATACACGTGCGAAATGGCCGGTTCATGGAAAATTGCCTTACACGAAACCGGTCTTTGGTGCAAAAAAGGTTGGCAACCACTGCCTTAATTGAAGTAAAGGGATAAAGTGAGTATATCTGAAATGTGCAAAATTGTTTAAGGAAAATTAGACCAAGAGCTAACCTGCTACACAGCAAGGTAAGATGAAGGACACATGCAGGGGTACTACTGAATAAAGGTACTGTATGAGTAATGATCACTGAACCTTAAAATCATAGTATGACTGGGTCAATTGGCCTACTACTAAAAGCCCTGCAGATCAATTAAAGTTTAGACAGCTTAAAAAAGAAACAAAGCCATACAGTTGGACAAAAGTAATTTTTACTTTCAGCTCCAACAAACCCACCAAAACAAACTACAAAAATTCTGGCCAGGCATCAATAAACTTCTACGCCCAGGTCGCTCAATCACACCCACCCCTTTAGGTTCTGATCACAGTAGTCCCAAGCAAATAGCCAATACCTTTAACACTTTCTTCACAGAGATCATTCAATCTCTTGCCAATCAGCTATCCCCTGACACCTCATCTTCCACCTCTTCCAACTCAAACCCCGATGATTTCACTTTCAACCTGTTCCCACATCCCTTGTCTGCACCCTCATTCAAAAACTTAAACCTACCACCCTCTCTGCAGACCTACTACCTGCAGAATACCTGCAAAAAGCTGCAAAAGCCATAGCCTACCCCATATCCATCCTGATTAATAGAACCATTATAAAGGAACTATCCCATCAATATGGAAAATTTCACATATTATCCCCCTGCATAAAGGTGGTAACTCCAACGAATTATCAAACTGTAGACCTATAGCCATATTATCTCTACTTGCAAAAATCATGGAGAAATGCATTCATAAACAACTGTTAAACTACCTAATCCAAAACAACTTACTAGCTAACTGCCAACATGATTTTAGGCCATTTCATAGCATCACCTCTGCTCTTTTATCCTTCTCTGACTGTATTAATAAAAATCATAATAATGAGGCTCTATCGTCTGCCCTCCTTATCGATCTGTTGAAAGCCTTCGACATGCTAAACCACCACCTGCTCATTAACATACTCAAAAACCTGTAAGTAGATACACTGGCTATACAATGGTTCCAATCCTACCTAAACAACAGGCTGTACTATGGGAGAACAACTTATCTTCACACCTCCCAGTTACCCTTGGTGTCCCTCAAGGCTCCATACTAGGTCCAGTCTTATTTTCTATATTTATAAATGACCTACATTCTGTAATACCTCAAGCTACTTGTATCCAAAATGCAGATGATTCAACATTAATATGCTCAGCCACTTCTCCATCAGATCTACAGTCCTTAACCCAAAACGTGTTTAATACAGTTGAGAAATGGCTTCTACACCAATGTCTTATCTTGAACCCCAAAAAAACAAAGCTACTACTATTCTCTCCCGGCCGTAGAGCCTCCCCACTTAATTTTACTGTTAGATCAAGTAATGGCACTATCATATCCCCTGATCCTACTACAAAACTACTTGGGGTACTAATAGGTAACAGCCTTACCTTTGATTCCCATATAAACAGTACTATAAAAACAGTCAACAAAAAAACTAGGTTCCCTCAACAGGATCAAACCTTTTCTAACCCCACTAGCCAGGTCCACTATTGCTCATACCCACTTAATCTCTACTCTTCTTTACGCCTCCCCTATATATACTAAACTATGCAAAAGCAACTTGAACAAGCTGGCCATCTACTACAATAACATTGCCAGAGTTGCAACTGGGTCTACCTACAGAACCCATCATTGTAACAATTTTAAACAGCTAGGATGGTTAGAGTTGCCAAATCTTCTACTATTTAACCAACTAACAGTTGCCCACAAGATCCTGTATCAACCTAACATACCAATACTTACAAATCACCCCCTATAGCAACCTAAAGACCCTTCGCTCATCTAATAAACAACTTGTGCAAATAGGTAAAACTAACAATTTGGCTGGTGACTCTCTGTTCTCTAATACTGTGGGCAAAACCTGGAACTCCCTCCCCGGTGACCTAACCTCCCTTTCCTCAATCACCCTATTTAAAAGCAAACTGAAACCATACCCTAAATCACAATAGTTATGCCCCTGTGCTAACCCTGACTAACTTCCTCACTTATCTATGGGTATTAATCATCTTATCTGTATGTGCTAGTTACTTTTCTGTTACCAAAAAAGAGAGTGTGGCTCTACAGTTAAAAAGTTTTACTAGCGATTTCTCTGTATGACTAACTATACCTGATATGTACTAAAATCTGTAAGCAAAAATCCAATGAATAGTAAAAAAACTGTAATGTACCTCCATTTGTAAAATGTCTCTTACTGTAAATAATAATGTGACTGTAGAGCTTTTCTCCCCGGGCCTCTACTGAAAATGGACATGTATCCAGTTGGACTAGCCCGGTCAACAAATGTAAAATAAATAAATGTCTAAAGCTGTATCTGGGAAACAGATGCAGTGAGTATGAGTGTATGTGTAAACACCTGTACACTGCATTGCAAGGTAGGTTAGTAATGCTTCAAGCATATAAAAATTGCAAGCCTATGAAAACATTAAACAAGAAACAGACTACAGCAGTAATACAATACCTGCATAACAGACATGGAATTCAAAGGCACAATGCTTGATAAGGGCTAGACAATGCTGAAACCTCTGCTGGAGAACACCAGAAGCTCAATAAAAGTATAAAATAAACTTTAATAGTCAAAATATAAAACAATACGCTTTTTTGTCTAAAAGCATACAGACTTTTTCAGGTAAAACTTGCCAAGTTTAGAATTTGCTCTTAAATAAGCTTCTAAATCACATGACAACTCCACTGCAAAAAATGGCTCCAAACTCTTAAAGCAGCAGTTGTCTAAAATCAGATACAAATCTTACTCAACCCATGTGTATTTTGATTAAGTCATAGGCTCATAAATTACCGTAATATAACAGCATACAAAAATTGCATAATAAATAAAAAATAAAAAATGCAAGCACAATCACCTTTCATGCGCTTTCCTTTTAAGTAAGCGCTGTATTGCTATGACTTCATTGAGTCCTGGGGGTATGCTGAAGCATTCAAAAAATTCTACCATCAAAGTTACCTCTCTCGAATCAATAATTTCCAAGGACCACCCCAAGGATTAGCTTCCACTTCATCTAAAATAACAAACAGAAAATGGTGGCCCGACCATTGCTGAATATGTTTATAGAGAGCATTCTTAGATTCAGCTTTCCTTATTTCATAACTGTGCTCATATATACAATCTCTAAGTTTGTGCTCTGATTTGTCAACATAAAAACTATTACAAAGTTGGCATACAGCAGGATAAACAATCTCTTTTGTATAGCAGTTAAATTTTCCAGGAATGCAAATCACTTTATCACGGATTGAAAAACTACTACACACAATGTCCTCAATGTCCCTGGCAAGTTTTATCTGAAGAAGTCTGTATGCTTTTAGATTAAAGTGCTTATTTGTTTTATATTTTGACAATTAAAGTTCATTTTTACATAGTTGTTAAGCTTCAGGTGTTCTCAAGCAGAGTTTTCAGCATCGTGTATTAGTTTGGTTTGTTTGTTTCTCAATATGATAAGCTACAGAAATATAAATACAGCGCTTACAGCCACATTAGGTGCAGTTCATACCTTTCAGCTCTCCAGATTTTCACTTCACTGCATATCCATAAATCAAATGGTTCTAGTGCTACTTATTCCAGGGACTTAAATATAGATTGCAACTTTAATAGGACATGCTGGAGGGACAGATTTATCTCTCGGTAACTGCCACGTCTTTGGAACAGGCTACCAATTCATGTGAAACAGAGCACCTCTGTGACACTGTTCAAGAGGAACCGGGATGAGTGGATGGGGCACCATAAATTCTTACCAGGGATAGCGCCCACAACCCTCCTGGACATGGGCAGTCATCACTAAATGCAATCTTGGGTATGAGTAGTACCGCTGCGGTATTACATTGGGTTAAAACAGCTGGTCTTAAAATGGCCTCCAGTTTGATAGCCTACTAATTTTCTTATGACCCTATAGTCTGTTCCTCATAAAATGTGCGTTTTTCTGGATTTTGTAGCAAATAAATGAGGACTGGATTCACTAAATAATGACAGACATTTGAGTTTCATGTTTCATAACCTTCAGTAAATGCATGTAACACAAGATCTTTTATTCTAGCAACTTTCTAAGTTTATAACAGGAACGTTTAAAACACATCCCTATTTCTGGGGCTTTGTCTCCCCATTATCTTTGGCTTTGCCCACATTTTTTGTGCTAATCTTCCAACATAAACGATCTGTCAAAAAACAAATTGAAGGTCATGCTGCTTAACGCTAGGAGCCTTTACCTGAAAAAGCACTCACCGGAGGCTATCCTTGCACTAGAAGATGCTGATGTCTGTATGGTCACGAAAACTTGGCTCAGGGCTGCGAAGAGCACCCCTGCCTTACCAGGCTATACCTCATTTTGACCCCAAAATAAGGTCGGGAAAACTAAGGGTGTTGGAGTCTCTATCTTCATTAAGGACAGGCACACCTCCAGACAGGTTTGCTAGTATGGTGCACTGGAACTACTGCAGGTGCAACTGACAGTTGGCAAGATACCCATCCAAGTTATAGCCAGCTATAGACCCCCTCCATGACTCAGGATATCCATTCCTCTTACCTGGATCTACTTGACTTCACTGAGGTACCTCCTAACACCCTGATCCTTGGTGACTTCAATTACCCCACCACAGACTGAGTGAACCATTCCTGCACTAATGCACTCACTCAATGATTCCTTGATTTCATCAGTTCTAACACATTGGACCAGCTTGTCTCATCCCCCACAAGGGGAGATAACATTCTGGACTTGGTTCTCACTAACATAGGCAACTGCTGCAACACACCTACAGTATGCTCTTCCCTGGTGAGGTCAGATCATCGGACTGTCTCATTCGAAGTTTCTGTCCCACCCAACCCTCCCCCAACCATAATCAAGTTAAAAAAACTTCTCAAAAGCTGACTATAACCTCCTAAGGGAGGGTATCTGTAACTTCACACCACCGTCCCCCTAAGAGGATGCAGACAACTATGCTGAACAGTATATGCCAATGCAGTTTACAAGCATCTGCACAACTGCATGGACTCAACCATACCCAACAGAACTAAACCAGCTCCTCAAGGAAACACAAACCTGTTTAGTGGACATACTCTATCAACAAGCTTTACAACAAAAGGAAGAAACTGTTGTCCAATGGTAAAAAGGAACATATTCCAAATTGCAAATTTCCCTCCTTAGCCTCAACAAGCAAATTAGATCACTAGTGAAAGTCTCCAAAACCAATTATGAATCAAAATTAGCCTCTGAAACAAAGGGACATGACAAAGCTTTCTTCAGTTACGTCAGGAACCTCCATGGCAAAGCCCAGGTTTGTTCCGAATTAGTACTTAACAGTATCACTTACACCGATCCTGTTGAGTTAGTCAACCTGCTAGTAGACAGGTTCAGTGCAAACTTCACCCCCCCCAAATGCCTTTTTCGACATCCCGATACTTGTCTCACACCTCACATCTCTCTAGATCCAGTACTAAAGGCCCTATCCAAGGCAAAGAACACAGCTTCCATGGGACCTGATAGTATCCCAGGCTGTATTCTGCACCATCTCCAGCAAGAACTGGCTTCGCCACTGAGTGCCCTGTTCAACCATAGCCTAGATACAGGCTTCATTCCAGCAGAGTGGAGAACTGCCATTGTCATCCCCTTGCACAAAGATGGTGCCACTACTGACCCTGGAAACTACTGCCCCATTAGCTTGACTAGATCTCATAAACAAGAACATAGGCAATCTCCAAGCACTTGACCCCACCCAGTTTGGATTTGTCTACGGCAGATCTTGCCTGCTGAACCTGGTTAACTTCTTTGAGACTGTCACCAAGGCCCTGGATGATGGAAGGTCAGTGCATACAGCTTACTCTGACCTAGCCAAGGCCTTTAACACAATCTCCCACTCTGGCATCATCAAAAACCTAACACAACTTGGCGTAAATCCCTATCTCATCAGGTGGGTGGCCAAATGGCTCACTGACAGGTACCTCAAAGTGAAAAAAGGTGCCTCCACCTCTGATCGCAGACCTGCCACTAGTGGAGTTCCCCAGAGATCTGTCCTGGGGCCCCTACTATTTGGCATCTACTTCTCAGAGGTCCAGGCAAAGACAAAAGGCCTGTGGCTGACCAAGTTTGTGGATGACTGTAAGTTGGGTGCTGTCACTGACTCCCCAAATGATATTAACATACTGCAAGAGGGTCTCACAGCGACTAATGACTGGTTTCAACGTTATGGCCTCAAGCTAAATGCAAAAAAAAAGTATCATCATACCTATGATGCCTGTGCACTGGCCCAGTAATCAAGGAGCCTCAATCCTTACCACTAGCACCAGTTAAGGGCATGCACATTGAGATGATAACAAGTACACACACAGTAAAGTACAATTTACCTTAAGAGCACACAGAGATCACAGTCAGTCTAGGGCTGGTTTCTTCCTTTCTCTCCAGATCCCAAATAAGACTCCCCACTGGCACAGCTATAAGGTCCAGATCTCGGTCTAGTGGGGTCAAGCTAAAACCTCCAGCACACTCTCTGTCCAAACAGTGCTTCATGTCCCTGCCCAAGTAGCTGACACACACACAAACTTTAAGATTTGATTTAGATACAAAACACACAGACACTCCTGGGGAAGGCTGGCACAGGTTCTCCAGCTGTGCCCCCTTTCTGCCCAGACTATAAGGTAGTACCGACTGCTACCAACCACTAATATCAGCTACTATAAGGCCCCTCCCAAAGGGTGTCCAATTTCACTGTGCAATATTACTGCTATCCAAATAGTAAGTGTGCCAAACAGCAAGACTATTGGAGTGGCTTGGACAGTATCACCAAATACATGCAATGTAGAGTGTAGAGGTTCATAGGTTAGTACTAAGCTAACTGCTCTTGCGAGCCATTTTAAGCCTAGCCAATTATCCCTTGTGAGACTCGAACCCTGCACCTTGTGTTTGTGAGGCAAACACCTTAAGCATTTGGCCACCCTCCCAACCCTGTACTCTAAGAGCTTAAATTATCTCTAGACAAAACAGCCACAGTTGAAAAGTTTAAAAAATATTTAATAATAAAAACATAAGACAAATTTCATCAATTCAACACAGTGCTACTCAAGAGTTCATAAATCACAGGAATTTTAAAATAATATTGTAAGATAGTCTGACATAAATATAGAAAACAGCTAGACGAATCCGGCTAACTTCCTATCTAACTCTAAGAGAAACTATGCCCTAAATAACTTTGCTTAAAAGGCAAAGTGCTGTTGAGTTGTTGTCAGCTTCAGACAAAATCCAAAATGCTCAATCTTTCTCTCTGATGACACAATCTCCCACTCGGGCATCTCTGAAAAAGTCTTAAATTGATAATACCCAGTACTGCTGAGTCATTTCACATTAGATCATTTTTATCACTTCTCCTTTAGTTATCAGGCTAACAGAAGCTCAAAATTTACATTTCTTTGTAAGCTGCACCTGGCCAGGAAGCCACAGCAATACAAGACACGTTTACATGTAAAATCTAGCCATTATCTCTATGTTAATAACAATAGAACAAATTTGCTAGCTCAGACATCCTGCCTCCTAGCTTGAGATCAAACACAGCTGTAATTCTTTACTTAACAGCTTTCTTCTGGCAGAGCACACTGTGGTTACAAGCCTGTAAATTATATTAACATTTACAATGACATAGAATTATCTACAAAATTCTATCTAGCTAGGCTGTCAGTCTTCACATATCTCCCCCCCCCCCCCAGAGAACTCAAGCTAGTCTTTCAAGTGACCCCTGAGAAACACTGGTTGAGAGGGATAGGTCTACCTGAGTATACCTTACCCCATTCCCTGTCTTGAGAGCCCATCTGCATTGGTGTTGCTAACCCCATTGTGGTATGGCACTGACATATATGCTTGCAACCCTAGGCTCCAACTTAGCAACTTGGAATTTTGCTGGCTGGCTCAGTGTTACCATGTTACGGGATTGTGATCTATAACTACAGTGAATTTTCTTTCATACAGATAAGGCTGAAGGTATTGCAGTGTCAACACTATGGCTAGACATTCTTTTTCTACAGCTGCATAGCATTCCTCCCTGGGTTGGTGCCTATGACTGAGATAAACCACTGGTTGCTCTTCTCCCTCTGAAGAAATCTGGATAAGTACAGCCCCCACTCCATGGTTTGAAGCATCCACTTGCACAACAAATTATTTGCTGTAATCTGGACTGGCTAATAAAGGGGGTCCTCCCAAAGCTTCATTAAGCTTCTGGAATGCCTTGCTCACATGCTGGGGTCCACACTACCTTATCTGGCAGCTACGGTACTATAACTGGGGACGAACTTTCTGTAGTATCCTGCTGTCCCTAAAAATGCCCTCACCTGCTTTTTGTAACAGGTGCAGGCCATGCCTGAATGGCTTCTACTTTGGCAAGTTCTGGTCTGATCTCACCACTCCCCACTCAATGTCCCAAGTAGAAGACCTATGCCATAACCACCTGACATTTGCTCAGCTTAATGGTCAACCCTGCCCTCTGTAGTCTGCCCACCACCTCCCAGAAATTATGATGGTGCTTTTGCCAGGAATGGCTGTAGATGGCAATATCATCTAGGTAAGCAAAAGCTTGCTAGGATATGATCTACCAGCATCTGGAAGTCGCTGGGGCATTTTTCATCCCAAAGGGCATCTTTGTGAACTCATACAAGCCAAATGGAGTCATAAAGGCTGACATCTCTCTAGCACTGGGAGTCAAGGGCACCTACCAGTAACCCTTGGTAAGATAGTTAGCCCCACCCAGCTGCTCTAAGTCTTCATCTGTCCTAGGCTTGGGATAAGCATCTGACTCTGTGTGACTATTTAATTTCCTGTAGTCCACACAGAACCTGGTATTGTCATCCTTATTTGGTACCAGCACCACTGGGCAGGCTTAGGGACTGTTGGACTTCTGAATTACCCGTAGTTCCAACATTTCCTGTATCTCCTCCCTCAGAGTCTGTTTGTCTCTCTCAGGCACCCTATAAGAGGCCTGCCTAATAGGCCTTTGGAGTCCTGTATCCACTTGGTGGTGCACCCTGGTTTCCCAGTGAACATGTCTCCAAACTTCTGTAACACTGCTTGGAGTTCTCAAACCTGGGTAGGAGATAGCTGCTGGGATATTGCTACCCCTTCCACTGAGGTGACAGTCTGAGCCTCACTGAGGAGATCAGTCACCAGATCTCCCTCAGACTCTTCCAACAATCCACTGCAAATACTTAACACAAGAGCCGCCCTATCATGGTATGGTTTCATCATGTTAACATGGTACAATTTGTGCCCCTGCCTCCTGCCTAGCAGTTCTACCACATTGTTAACATCACTGACCTTCCTTATCACCTTGTAGGGTCCCTTCCAGGTTGCTTGTATCTTGCTGTGTCTGACAAGAATGAGAATCATTACCTGTTGCCCTACAGCATACTCTCTAGCTCGAGCATTCCTGTTGTATCAAACCTTTTTCTGTTGGGTTTCTGCCAGCTTCTCCTGGGCCAAGCCCATGAGTTCCCTGTGCCATTTCCTGAGGATTAGGACATATTCCACAACAGACTCCTTGTGAGATTCACACTCATCTTCCCACTCATCACAAACTAAATCTAGAGGTCCCCTCAACCTATGCCCATACAGCAACTCAAAGGGTGAAAAATCTGTGGATTCCTGGGGAACCTCTCTGTAAATAACAGATGGGGTAAACATTTGTCTCAATTGCTCTTAAACTGGTCTGCAAATGTATGTAGCATGGACTTGAGTGTAGACTTTAACCTCTCAACAAGACCATTAGTCTGGGGATGGTACGAGGTGGTCTTTAGGTGCTTCACCCCACAGTACTTCCACAGACAAGCCAGCAAATCTGATACGAAATTGGCACCTCTGTCAGTCAGTAGTTCTTTTGGGAAACCTACCCTGCTGAAAATTTCTAACAAAGCATTTACCACCTTTACTGCCTCAATGGAGGACAAGGCCATTGCCTCAGGATATCTTGTAGCATAATCTACTACAACTAGGATATACTTTTTCCCTGTGGAACTTGGGGTATTCAGAGGCCCCACAATATCCATAGCTACCCTCTGAAATGGCTCTTCAATCACAGGCAAAGGCATCAAAGGAGCTCTCACCTTGTCTCCTGCCTTGCCTACCTTTTGACACTGCTCACAGGTCCTGCACTACTCTGTTACATCTCTGGAAACCCCAGGCCAATAAAAGTTCTGCATAATATGTCTCTTTGCACATTGCATACCCATATCACCTGCAAAGGGAATATCATGGGCTATGGCTAGCAGTGCCAGATGGTAGGCTCTAGGCACTACCAACTGCTGTATTCTCTCATCTTCTCTGACCCTCCCTCAGGGGTCCACTCTCTAGACAGTAACCCTCTGTCCCAGTATACAGATTCACCCTTCCCTTGAGAATCAGGTGCCTCACTAGCTACCTACCTCAGGCCTTGTAATGTAGGGTCCGAGAGCTGAGCGTGTCTCAACTCTCTCTTAGTAAACCTTCCCTGCTCCCCTTCCACAGGATGTCTGGTATCCCCTGACAACAGTGCCTCACTGTCAGCCTGGGTATTACTACTCACCTCTACCTTTGCAGTCACTCGTTCAAGGGAACATCAGTACCACAAGCAGCTGTGGCTCACCTTCAGTCTCACTGCTACCAGGTAGCTCCCTCCCTGAAGTAACCACCTCACCAGTCCTGGCTGCAAGTGTGCAGTCTGTCTGGGTCTCCTCCAGGCTACCAGACCCACATGCTTGTCTCCAAGCCTGACTGCGTGTAACTGCATAAACACATGGTACTGCCTCATCAAAATCCTTCCCTATCAGGACATCTGCAGGACGGCAGTTTGGTACCCTTGTTGTCTCAAGACAACCTAGTGTTGGCATCTTGTCCTTCCTACTTACTGGCTCCCAAACCTTTTGTTCCCCCACCTTGCCTCTGTGCCCATCCATATGCTACATGGCTCCACTGGTTGCATTCAAAACATTTAACCCTAGGTCCTGGATGTGTACCTGGACTAGTGGCTTCCTCTGCTACTGGCAGATTCTGATGGGGCAGTCTGGGCTGCCCACCATGGGTTCCTTTAGACCCATGAGCAGCTCTGGGTGTCCCTTTCCTGTGCAGAGATGCCCTGCTTGCTAGGTATAGGTCCCCCTTCTTCTCAACTCATCTGAAGTAGCACATTGTCTATCAGCTTACCACATCCTCAGGCAAAGTGCTAAGGGCTTGTTCCCTCAGCAAAAGGTCAGCTAGCATTCAAAAGTGGTGATATCCACTCACCCACCTATAAAAATAAGTGCTTAGTTCAGCAACATATTCACACACACTTTCATCTGCCTTCCGTCTATGCTCAGGAAACTTTTTCCTGTAAGCTTCAGGTGTTAGCTTAAAAAATTCTAGCAAACAATTCTCAACAGCAGTATAATCAAAAATTCACAATAAGATAATTCAGACAGCACAACTACAGCTTTACCATGGAGTAAGGGGTTCTTAACCATACCCAGAGCCTTTGGTCAACATCATACTGTTAGCATATCCTCTCAAACATATGAATGAAACTATCAAAATTATCCCCCTCTGTAAACTGCGAAAGACATTTACTGACCTTTTGTGCTTCTGGGGTCCAGTTACTCCCTTCCCCATTACCTCCATGACTCTGGCAAAGAATCAGCATGTCCTTTTCGTGCTGCCTCTGCCTCTCCTTCTCCTCAGCTTCCAGGCATAGCAGTTTCTCAATCTCCTCAGCTTGTAGATGTCTCAGTCTCTCTGCTGCTTCTGTTTCCAAACACCTGGCCTCCAACTGAAATCTCTTCATCTCCAGATGGATTTTTAAGTCCTCTGCAGAAAGGCTGAGCTGTCCATTCTCTGAGTGTTGTACATCTCCAAGGCCAGTCTGATCATCCTCCTGGTTGCTGTTCTGTGATGCAGCTGTCACCAAAGCTGCAATCATGTTTGCCTTAGTCAGGTTTCCATGCACCAGTCCTTTAACATGGCACATCTCAGCCAAATGGCTTCTTGTCAGCTTACCATACTCCTCTGCTGACATGCTTGTCTGCTCTCCCTGACTAATTAAGCTAACAAAAGAAATAAAACAATTGTGATCTGAACTCTGAATATTCACTGCGTGGCTGATTTAGAGTACACAAACACCATCAGTGATCACTGTACACAAGTTACAGGAATTCAATATCCACACCACCACTACAAGCCAATTAGCATGTGATGTGGCTAACTCACTACTATCAAACAATTAATATCTGATGTGGATATCCCATCAATCCCAAACAATTAATATGTGATGCCCATGCACTGGCCTAGTAATCAAGGAGCCTCAATCCTCACCACTAGCACCAGTGAGGGGTGTGCACATTGTGAGGATAACAAGTACACACACAGTAAAGTACAATTTCCCTTAAGAGCACACAGAGATCACAGTCAGTCTGGGGCTGGTTTCTCCCTTTCTCTCCAGATCCCCAATAAGACTCCCCACTGGCACAGCTATAGGGTCCAGACCTTGGCCTAATGGTCAAGCTAAAACCTCCAGCAGCCTCTCTGTTCATCCAGTGCTTCGTGTCCCTGCCCAAGTAGCTGACACACACACACACACACACACACACACACACACACACACACACACACACACACACACACACACACACACACACACACTTTAAGATTTGACTTAAATACAAACAGACACTCCTGGGGAAGGCTGGCACAGGTTCTCCAGCTGTGTCCTCTTTCTGCCCAGACTATTACGTAGTACTGACTGCCTCCAACCACTAATATCAGCTACTATAAGGCCCTTCCCAAAGGGTGCCTGATTTCACTGTGTAAAATTACTGTTATCCAAATAGTAAGTGTGCCGAACAGCAAGACTATTGGAGTGGCTTGGACAGTATCACCAAATACATGCAATGTACCCTAAGAACTTAAAGTATCTCTACACAAAGCAGCCACAGTTGAAAAGTTTAAAAATATTTAATAATAAATAATAAAAACACAAGACAAATGTCATCAATTCAACACAGTGCTAATCCAGAGCTCAGAAATCACAGGAACTTTAAAACAATATTGTAGGATAGTATGACATAAATATAGAAAACAGCTAAACTAATCTGTCTAAATTCCTAACTAACAAGAGAAACTATGTCCTAAATAACTTCACTTACAAGGCAAAGTGCTGGTGAGTTGTTGTCAGCTTCAGAGAAAATCCAAAATGCTCAATCTTTCTCTCTGATGACACAATCTCCCACTCGGGCATTTCTGAGAAAGTCTTAAATTGATAATACACAGTACTGCTGAGTCATTTCACATTACATAATTTTTATCACTTCTCTTTTAGTTCCCCAGACAAACAGAAATTCAAAATTTACACTTCTTTGTAAGGTGCATCTGCCCAGGAAGCCACAGCAAAACAAGACACTTTTACATGTAAAATCTATCTATATCTCTGTCTTAATAACAATAGAAAGAATTTGCTAGCCCAGACATCCTGTCTCTGAGCTTGAGATCAAACAAAGTTGTAATTCTTTACTTAACTGCTTTCTTTCAGCAGGGAACACTGTGGTTACATTTTTGAAGTTCAGCATATAACACAGTTTTCTTACATTTAGTTTTCTTTACATTTGTAAAACAAGTCTACAGATTATATTAATATTTACAATGGCACATAGTTATCTACAAAATTCTATCTAGCTAGGCTGGCAGCCTTTACAACACCATTCGGCAAATACACAGCCCCTACTGATTACATCAACGGCAACCCTCTAAGCACACAACCTGTGGTGAGAGACCTGGGCACTCAGGTTGATAACTATCTCACATTCGACCATAATGTGGTGGCAGTGGTCAAAAAAGCCTTTTACATGGTTCATCCCATCCAGAAAAAAAAGAGGTTCTTACCTCTCTATACTCCTTCCTCATTAGACCAATACTTGAATATAACACTCCATTTGGTATGTACATCTCCAAACATCTGTACCAACTAGAAAGGCCACTGAAATACCTGATAAAGAGAATCCATGGCCTTCAACACCTGTCCTATGCAGACACCTGTGTCCCTCACTGACTGGAGTGACAGGTGTTGACTGAGGTTTCATTTTGGGGATAAAGTCTTGGCTAGGCTTGTAAGGGGCCCAAGGCCATTAGCCTAGTAATCCCCTATGATTCTAAGAGGTTGAGAGCATCAGCAAATGATAGGGGAATTGAATGCAAAACTGAAGGCAAATGGGATGAAACTAAGTACAGATGAGACAGTGGTAATGTCAGAAAATTGGGGAAATAAGAATACACTGAGAACTCAGACAGAGGAGAAGGCAGTTTAACAGGTTAACAGCTTCAGGTTTCTGGGAGGGGTGGTTTAGGAGAAGGGAAGTCTGAATGAAGATGTCAAAGCTAGGATCTGGGGGCAAAAAGTGTCAGGTGTAGTGTATGACAGAAGAACGTCAAAGAAACTGAAAAGTACAAGACAGCTGTGCAACCAGTACTACTGTATGGTACAGAAACCTGGGTAGTAAAGGCAGAGCAGATGAAGAAGCTAGAGATGATGGAAATTAAGTGCCTGAGAAGGATGGTATGATGCTCACTGTGGGACAGACAAAGAAATGAGGGCATAAGAGCAGAAGCCAAAGTAGTTACAATTGCAGAAAAGATCAAAGAGAACAGATTATGGTAGTTTGGGCACATGTGCAGAAAAGCAGAAGACAATCTGGTGAAGATGATTTGGGACAGACAGGAAGAAGGTAAGAGGAAATGAGGACATCCGGCAAATAGGTGGATGGATTGTAAGAGAGAAGATCTGTGACAGTCAGGCATGAGTGTCCAAGGTGTCAGGAGTGTAGCACTAAATAGAGAGAGATAGCAACAGTTAACATGAAACCCTGACACCATGTAGAAAAATGGGGAAAGGGGGCTGCTGATTATGTTGAGAGCTATGGCACAGTTCATAGCTTCACGGGTGTATTCTAAGCCGCTGGTATGTGAACTATGGTAGGCTTAGCCAGTGAGACCACAGAAGACGAACCCTTAAATGTGGGATAATATCTCAGAAGATGATGGCAGGATATAGAGTTAACTTTGGAGATAGGAAGAGAATGGGTTTAACTTTGATTATGTTAGATGGAAAGGTAATATGGAGATAATAGAGAAAAACAGGGCGAGAAGCAGAAAAGGAGGGAATGAGTTGTGATAATCTTTAATTTGTCATAGTTAAATGTTTATAGCCAGTGACTCCTGAGATGAATTGATATGATTGCATCCATTCATCTAACTGAATTCTGTCTCGTATGTAGAGAAGCTTGTTCCACAGGTAAGAGTTTTATCCCTTTTTAAGGATAAATTGATGTTGGTGTAAGAAATCTTTCAATACATGAGAATTGCCAAAATGTTATAGTGTTATTATACAGCAGAAAAAAAACAAACTATCTATGAAGCCAACAAATGTCTCACCTGATTGGTTCTGGTTGTAAGTGGTAGTTCAATGCTTTGACAAGCACATCTTCTGAAAAGGGAGGCTTTCCATCCTTTCTCTGGATATCAACATGCAGAGAATTGCAAAGTGCATGCACACCACTATCTGTCCGACTTGAAATCCATAAACGAATGTCATTAGCTGGCCTTAGTTTGCTCACAGCATGCTAAGATAGAAAATGAAAAAGACAAAAACAGAAGTGTGCATGTCAGTTCTTAACTACCCTAGCCTATCTTTTGTATTTCATGTTTACTAAAAACTGAACGTTAAAGCCTAACAGAAAATTCTGCAGTTACACTAAATCTTACTTTCTAACAAACATGCCCTGTTTGCAATTTGAAAAATTAAATGAGATTTATGTTACTTAGGTAGGCAAAATGGGACCTTTGTGATGCTGACAATGCTATAAACGTCAAGATGGTGGTATTTCCTGCAGTAAAAGAAACAGCCAGTAACCTCCTAGTAGGTAAAGACCAAATTAAAAGCATGAAGATGCGCTGATCTGCAGTGAAGGGCCAAATGAAACTACATTGGACAACCAGAAGTGTAAATCTCAGGGAAATTATCTCCAATGATGCATTAACCTTGTATGGAACTTGTTTAGTGATCTTCATTTACATTCTATCCACAGTACAAATGTCAGCAGACTTTGTTTTTTCTAGGATTCAGCTAGAGAGAGACGGCAACTCATGAAGATTACGGGTGTAACGCTGAAATTCATTACCACTGTACCTTTCCTCTATTGGGTCTACTTTAATTAAACGAAAGCGGAATCCGTCGAATACGAATCCCTCGACACAAACAGCGTAACTCAGAAACGTCGAACGCACTAAATAGCGAAATCAGAAATGTCGAATTGTCATAGTTGGCCCGTCTGCGGTATAGCTCCGTAAGGTAAGTGTGCGATAGTTACGGACCTTAGGGTTAGGGTGCAGGTTAAGGTAAGTGCATAGATAGGTAATGTATGTAAGGTTTAGTGTAGGGTTTTGTTAAGTGTATGTGTGCGGAATATTTACTTTGTGTGGGTATAGTTCTGTAGGGTAAGTGTGCGGTAGTTACGGACCTTAGGGTTAGGGAGGGGTTAAGGGTAGTGTATAGATAGTTGTGTATGTGGGGTTTAGTGTAGGGCTGGAAGTGGGGTTTTGGTGCTTTAATTTAGGGTTAGTAGTACGGTTTTGGTTGGTGTATGTATGTGTTTTTTGTTGTTGTGTTTGTGCAGGTAGTATGTTATGGGCGGTGCGGTTGGCCGACTATTGCGGTTTCGATGTTTAAATTTTGTGGTTTTGCATGTTCAGCATTATCCTGTTTCGCTGTTTATGTGTCGACGGATTCGTATTCGATGGATTCCGCTTTCGTTTAATTAAAATAGACCCGCTCTATTCCCCAACTAAAGGAAACCCTGGGATTTCTCTTACCATCTCTCTGACAGCATATACAGAAATTCTTCTCAACCAACTCTGAACTAGAGAACCAAACAAGCACAGTACGGCACAGCAGCTGGAGAGTACGAACTTTAATAACAGTTAAGTGCTCTCTTCCCTCTTCAAGGGACTTCCTCAGAACCCTGTGAAACCCTGTGAAAGCGCTTAACTGTTATTAAAGTAAGCGCTTAACTGTTATTAAAGTTTGTACTCTCCAGCTGATGTGTCGTACTGTGCTTGTCAGCATATACAGGAAGCCTGCAAGGCAAAACCAACAAAGGGTCACAGTAAACGGCCTCCTTTCAGATGAAAGGATGGTTATCAATCCTGGACCACAGCAGCCGTTAGAAGACCCAGACCTTTTCAGCATCACAACATGTAACATGACAGAAGGTGGATTTTTTTTTTCTGATCAAACAAAAATATTCAACAGATGTAACAAAAAAAAAATGTACAAAAACTAGAAAGGGACTTGACAAGACTGCAGAAATGCTCTAAAACACAATAACTTTAATCAATCCAAAATGCTTTGGAAGCAGTAAAATATGAAAGGACAACATCAATGAAAGGGAAGAAGTATCAACAATAAAAGCAGAAAGGATCTGGCGTACTAATATCTAAATATTTAAAAGTAAACAAGTAGCATGACAAAGCAACAAACAAGGCAGGAAGAGTGCTGATGTGGAGATGAGCTTGCATCAGCAGTAGAAAACAGGTACGTAATTATTATCGTATTTATATATCTGCATGTGTGTGTCTGTGCGTGTGTGTGCGTCTATATGTACACACACACACACACACACACACACACACACAAGCTAGCAAGACCTAGAGAATTGCATGCAGCTGTAGAAACCTCAAGTTTGTCAGTTAAAAGACAGGGTACAGGATGAGTCCTGCAGCAAAATAATGCCATATCTTCTTCAGAAGCCATACAGAGCAATGGTAGGTTTTGCATAATGGCTAAGGTCTTCACTTCGTAAACAAAAGGTACAGGGTTTGATTCTGATGTTGGGTTATTGGCTAAGCTTAAAATGGCTCTTCAGGGCAGTTAGTCTAGCACTCACCTATAGCTTGTCTCCCAATAGCTTGCCATCATCATGGTTAGTACTCTGCACTGTGGCTGCAGCAACCTTGGTTCAAATCTGAGTCAGAGCAATAAGTAAAGGAGTAGTTAGTTCATATTTGTTGGGAGTTGGCATAATGGTTAAGGTGTTTATCTCACAGACAGAAGGTACAGGGTCTGGTTTTCACTACTGAGGGAAATTTACTAAACGTAAACTGGCTCACAGGGGCAAGTAACCTAGTACTTACCTATAAACACAGAAATACTCTAATGTTAATATTAAAGCATGAAAAATTAAATATTAAACCATGAAGAATTAAGTTCCTCAATGGAATTTACATGTCCAAATGGGTACACATTTACAATAAAAATTATATAAATGAAAGACTGCAACCTACAGATACTGAACTAAGACACGCTGAAGCTTTTTTCACAGAAAGGGAGGTTTGACTGCTAGAACAGCAATAACAGGTACAGCCCACATTAAGATATGGTAGCTTCAAAAAAAATAATTCAAGACTGGATGGAATGGGTATAAAGGATTCGTAAGCTAGCTGGAAGCAATATGCAGGCCAAGTGATCCTTAAATGCAGTCACAGCATAAGCTGTGTGGGCCAAGTAGTCCTTAAATGCAGTCACAGTATAAGCTATAAAGACCAGAAGGTCCTTACATGCAGTCACAGTGTAAGTTACTTGGGCCAAGAGGTCCTTAAATGTTGTCACTAAATTTTGTCACAGCATAACTTATGCTGGCTAAGTGGTCCTTAAATGCAGTCACAGCGTAGGTTATGCAGGCAAAGTGGTCCTTAACTCCATGTAGTCAAAGCATAAGTTATATGGGTCAAGTGGTCCTTAAGTACAATTACACCATAAGCTATAAAGGCCAAAAGGTCCTTATATGCAGTTATAGTATAAGCTACTTGGGCGAAGAGGTCCTTAAATTTTGTCACAGCATAAGCTATGTTGGCCAAGTGATGCTTAAATGCAGTCACAGTGTAGGTTATGCAGGCCAAGTGGTCCTTAACTCCAGTCAGATTCCTCTCTCATTCAACAGAAAGATGGATTTACTTGTGTAAAACTTGTTCTAACATGTTATAAAGCATTCTGAGACTTTCTAAAATCCCAAATGAAAAATCTCATATCTGGCCTCACTCCCACAGTGTAGTTTATTCTTAAAACTGTTATTTTTTTAACAAACCACAAAAGAATGACAATCCGATACCTACCTAAAAACAACATCAACACTTCCTTCGCAGGAGAGATGCAGCAAAAAGCTATCTGTGAAGTTAATTATTCCCTTTCCATAATAAAAATCACACTTCTGTCAGCACAGAAGGCATTGGGAACTCCTACACTTTCACACAGCATAAACTGACAAGTTTCTGAAAGGCAAGACAACTCAACTGGTGTGAAAAAAACTGTCAGAACTGCAATGTTGCAGAACAAAGCCTGTGTGGGAATGCCTCTGTACATTAACTTTTTCTTCAAAGGTTTTATATATGCATTGACTTTTTCTTCAAAGGTTTTATATATAGCTTCAACTCTGTTTTAACTCCCTCCCTCCAATGGAGCTCTGAAAGTCTGTAACTTAAAATGGCTGCGTCCATAGCTTTTTGACAAAATCAAGTTATATTTTCACAGTAAAAACAAAGGATCATCTATAGAACTGTAAGCATTACTATATAAGCGTAAAAGTAAAACTGTACAGCACAGATTATTCTTACAGTGGTCATGATTCTAGGACTTAAAAAGAATTTTGTAAGTCTCAATGAACAGTAACTTTGTGTGATTTGTAAACAATATACGATATATTAGTGACCATTCAAGCTACATTCTGCTTTGTGCTTTTATACGAGGCTAAGAAGTTCTGTCTGTTCAACCTCTAACTGTTTAGAAACTTACAGAAGTATCAAACTTGTAACAATAAATCTACTAGACAAAAGTTAAAAGTATCACTGCAGTTGTGTTGTGCATCCTGTTAGATTTAAGATTAAATGTTTCAATAGCTTGCATGCAGCATGGTTTTTGAAAATATAAATATGATTAGATAACGTCACATGTATACAGGCAGCTCCAGGATGATGCTAGGGAAACACCTGAAATTGTCACTAATGGTTAACGAGTTAAAACTCCTTATCAGAAAGTAGCATTGCAGATGCAGAAGACACGTTGCTTGGAAAGCTCATTTACCCCTTTTACTCAGTCCAAATACTGCAGCTGAGAGAGCCAACTGATATTTACATGGTAAGCAGAGGTGTTGTATAAAGATAAAAAATGTCTGTAGACAGACATTCATAGATTACTACAAGGCTAACTGCCCTTGTGAGCCATTTTAAGCCTAACCAATTATCCTTTGTGAGGCTCAAACCCTTTGTAAGGCTAACACATTAACCATTAGGCCACCCTCCCAACCCCTAATGCCTTATTTGTAAACATGACACTACACAAGTCAGGGAACTTAAAATTTAGGTGCAACTATTTTTTACCTCTTAGCAGTCTGTAAGGATACAGAGTATGATGACAGGGCTTTGAGTCAGCCCAAGTAGGACATATTAAAAATATCATAAAATCATGTATTTTTAGATGGTGGAAGACGTAATTTTCAAGTACACTTCTGAAGTTATCTGCAACAAGATGGTCCTGTCTTTGCTTTGGTAGTAAGACAAAATACTGCACAAAGCACACATAACACTAAAATGAAATCTGTTTCTTTAAATATGATAAGCATTTTGTTCTAGAAGAGATGCAAATTGCTTATAGGGAAGTCCTGAGATATGGATTATAGAGGACATGGTACCATGCATATTGTAGCAAATGAGTAGGAAATAAATTCCACAATGTAGCAAAATGTAGCAAATGATTTCAAACAGCTGTGTTTATTACCCCACTGACACTATCTGATTAAGTCCTTCTGCGAAATATACAGTGTTGTTGTGTGACATAGCCTGTCCTTCTGTTCATTAGGCCTGAGAAAATGGCTACAGAAGACTGAAAAATGGGTTAACTGATTACATCTGTGACAGACAGAACACGTCTGCAAAAGAACTTACCAAATGGACCATTTACCTGCGGCAGGCACCATTTTTAAAACTACAATCCACTCTGCTACAGGCCCCATGAGGAGCTCAGTGTCTCTCCAACCTAACACCACTCTTAAGTATTCAACTGCGGTACCACCTTTATCATTCTTATAAGAAAAGTGCAGTCTGGGTCTGAACTGTCTGCAAACAGCTACAGTTAACTTTGAACCTAACACCACTCTTAAGTATTCAACTGCGGTACCACCTTTAACATTCTTATAAGAAAAGTGCAGTCCGGGTCTGAACTGTCTGCAAACAGCTACAGTTAACTTTGAACCTAACACCACTCTTAAGTATTCAACTGCGGTACCACCTTTATCAGTGTTATAAGAAAAGCGCAGTCCGGGTCTGAACTGTCTGCAAACAGCTACAGTTAACTTTGAACCTAACACCACTCTTAAGTATTCAACTGCGGTACCACCTTCATCATTCTTATAAGAAAAGTGCAGTCCGGGTCTGAACTGTCTGCAAACAGCTACAGTTAACTTTGAGTATGTGTCTATCTGTTTGAGCCACTATTCATTTTCCCCAGCAGAGCACTCTGCTTTGGCTTGTAAGCAGCCCACCACCACACACACACAGACACACACACACACACACACACACACACACACACACACACACACACACACACACACATACACCTTCCACTTTCTCTCTTATTGCTTCTGTTAGAAAATAGTATCCAGAACTGATCAATACTGTGTTTGTTAATTTAAACTAAGACCACAGTAGCCTACTGATAAAGTTTATCCTGTTTTTCCACCTGAGAAATTAAGAAATGACTTACAGTTTCAGAGCAGTCCTTGGTCAATTGTGATTGTTTCTTAAACACAAACTTGTCTTTGCTTTGGCTCATTAGCAGCAGTACAAACGAACTGCCTGCTCACACCCTTGTTCTCCCCCTCCCCCTTCCCTGTTTATTACCTTAAGCCAATGCCAAAGTTAATAAATATTACCTGTGGCAGGCACCATTTTTAAAACTACAACCACCCTTTGAGCACCTCATGCTCGGCTCTGCCATAGAACTTATTAAAACTGCCTGAACTGGGGCACAGCTAACTGATAATTTGTGGAAATACAGGGTACCTGCCTGAGTCTCCACATTCACTATCATATGTTCATTTATTTGTTTACTCTGTTATCTGATTGTTTCCAGCCCCCTCATAAGAGCAACTAACTTGTTTCCAGCCCCCTCATAAGAGCAACTAACAGGGTCTTTACCTGCTTCGCTCCCCACCCTGCCCCCTATTCCCTCCCACCCCCAGTGGTCCTACCTTTATTACACTCACAAACCCCTCCCATCTTTCCAATAGCCAACCACAGCACTAAACCCAACACTACCTCCTCCATCTTCCCACAACTATCACTCCTCCTCATCTAACATGTACAAGCATACCTTACCTATGCTCACTGCATGCACTCTCCTTGCATATCTTACATCCTACCAAAACTCCATCATTCTCCTTCTCCCACTCAACCGCTACCACTGTACAACTAATCATACCAACACTCATGTCTCACCCTCACTCAGCTCCCCTCCCACCAACTCAAGAACCATCCCTATGCACCCCTGCATATTCTACCAACTATAATACTGAAACATAATGCATCCCTACAACTAAACAAAGTAACCCTCCCATAATACCTATTACCCACAGAGCACAATGATAAAGTTTCCCTAATAAACAAACACATTCAAAAACTGAGAAAACTAATAACTTCATGCATATCAAAACTAGCCCTGTGTGGAGACATCCACACCAACCCTGGCCCTACCATCTCCAACCCCAATCCTCATAATCAGACTAGAAACCACAACTTCTCCCATATCACAGCCAATAGAAAGCCAAGTGACTTACTTCTACTAAGCCTAAATATTAGTAGCATATCCAACAAAGTCCATGAACTCCATGCCACCATAGACTTGTACTCCCCAGATATAGTCATCCTGACAGAAACCTGGCTAAAACCTCACATTACCAGTGAGCAAATCCTCCCTACTGGTTACGGCATACAAGAAGAGACTGGCTAAACAAGAAACGAGGCGGTGTAGCTATAATATTTAAACAGTATCTAAACATCCAGATCTTAAAATAATCAGCTCCATAAATAGGCAATGAATAAATAATATATACCAACCTCAAAATAAACCAAAACAAAACCATCAACATAGTTGGATGCTACTTCCCACCTGGCCAAAACATCCTTCCACTAGAAAACCTCCTCAGTTGGTCTACCCACCATCTCCCCCAAGAAACTATAATTTTAGGTGATTTCAATATTGACTGGCAATCCTGTTCTGGCAACCATCCAACCCATCATGTAAACCTTCGTGGCTTCACCCAACTAGTCCAGTCGCCAACCAGGATAAATAAAAACTCCAGCAAGCACACTACGCTGGACTGGATACTAGTCGGTAAGAGCCCCCAGTCATATATAACAGGCTGCTTATCAGATAGCCTCAGTGATCACTCCCCAACATTCCTACTCAAAAAATACCTATACCAAGCTAAACCTGTCATCTACCATCAAATACATAAAAATCTAAACTTTAACCCACTCACATTCATCTCATCCCTCAAAGAATGTAACTGGCATCCTCTAAAGTACCTCAGTCTTGATGACGCAGTTGAATTTTAATACTACCTTCCTGAGCATCCTTAATTACCATGCCCCCATAAGACTTTCCAGAACCAAAGCACAACCCTCCCCATGGCTACAGAAAACCACTAAGTCAGAAATGAAAAACATAGATAAAGCCTGGGAGCACTGGTGCAAAACCAAAACCCCCTCAACTAGACAGAAATTCCTAGAACTACACAACTGAGTCAAAAAGCTAATAAAACAGGACAAATTCCAATACTACCAGTCTGCCCTAGACTCCTCCCAACACAGCCCCAAAAATTCTGGTCCTCCATAAACTGCATCTTCCACCCAGCTAGATAAAGTCAGTACCCCTCCTCCTAACATCCCTCACTCCTCCGAAAATATTGCTACCTCATTCAACACACACTTCACACAAACCATACTATCACTAGCTAAATAACACAACCCCCCTCCCTTCCAAACCACACCTTCAACTAGTAATCTCCCCACTGCCTTCTCTTAAGTAAACTTAAGCCCACCAAATTAGCAGCAGACAACCTCCCAAGTGAGTACCTACAAATCGCAGCTGATGCTCTGGCCTACCCAGTATCCATCTTGATTAACCGATCTCTGTCAGAAAGTTACATTCCCACACTATGGAAAGTATCACATATAATTCCCCTCCACAAAGGCGGCCCTTCCACAGAACTAACCAATTACCACCTCATAGCTATTCTCGCTCCACTAAAATACTAGAGAGATGCATTCACTTTCAGGTCTCAGACTACCTCCTTACTAACAACCTCCTTTCCAATAGTCAGCATGGTTTCCGACCAAACCATAGCACCACCACTGCCTTACTCTCCTTTACTAACACGATCTTCCTAGACCTATCTAAAGCATTTGACATGGTCCCACACAAACAACTCATCTCTGTCCTCAATAATCTATCCTTCTTTCAATCAGTCACCAACTGGTTTCAGAGTTACCTGTCTGACCGCCAACAATCCTTTGTATGGCAGAATGACATATCTCCCCAACTACCTGTCTCTATAGGGGTTCTCCAAGGATCCATCCTTGGACCCCTACTCTTCTCTATTTTCACCAATAATCTAGCCTCTGCCACCAAACATGGCACACTCATACAATACACAGATGACTCAACCATGATCTGCTCAGCCCAGTCCCTACCCAAACTGCAAAAAAGTCACACAAGAAGCCTTTTCATCTGTAGAAACTTGGTTATCCGATACCCAATTAATACTTAACCCAAACAAAACTAAACTACTCATCTTCCAACCCACCAAACATACTCAAAACAACTCTCACTTTAACATTATAGCAAAAGACAACACCACTATACACCCAACAGAACACACCAAATTGCTAGGAGTGTAAACAGACAAAAAACTAAAATCTGACATTCACATATCCATGACCATAAAAAAGTCCACAAAAAACTAGGAGCATAATACAAAAATAAGCAACTTCTCACCAAAGCAGCAAAGATTTCAGTAGCAAATTCCCACCTTATCTCCACCCTAATTTATGCCTCTCCAATAAATACCAACCTAAGGCAATGCGATCTAAACAAGCTAGAGACCTGCTACAACAAAATCGCCAAATTCACCACAGGGGCATCCTACTGTAGTCACCACTGTCTCTCACTTGCTGAACTGGGCTGGCCTGAACTCCCTCGCCTCCTTCAATGGTATCAACTCTCACTCGTCCACAAACTAGTAAACCATCCACTAAATGTCCCATCCCTCCAGAATCTATTCCAACCCTATCGCACCACCAGACCACTAAGATCCAGCAACAAAAAATCACTTGCAGATCACTAAAGCCAATAACTCTGCTGGAGAAGCACTATTCTCTTGCACCATAGCCAAATTATGGAACTCCCTCCCACCCACAATTACCTCCGTACTATCATGCACCCACTTCAAAACTTTACTAAATGTGCACCTAAAAACATGCTGGCTATGCCCTTGCAACTCCCACTCTAATATCACCCACTCCATCCAACCACTACCTTTCTTTCCACCCCACAAACTACCTTGATTATAGCAAGCTCAGATGCTCATAAGCCTAGTACTTATTATACAGCAGGAACTTCTTATTGTAACAATTGTTAATGTCTGTTATGTACTTCAGAGATAACGATTCTAGTTGTCTACTGATGTACTATGTTCTTCATCTGTAACTATGTTTGTAATTAATTGCTATGTTAATCAAATTGTTAATCGCTATGTAAATCCAATGTAACTACTGTCTGTATATTTTAACTGTGGAGCTTTTCGCCCCTGGTCTCCACTGAAAATGGACCTAAGTCCAGTCGGACACTCCCGGTCAACAAATGTAAATAAATAAATAATTTGGCCACAGGAGAACAAATAGCTGATAATACATTAAAAACTAAGCACATGAGATTTGGAAGCCATAGACTTAAGGGTAATTATTTAATACAGCATATAGTGATTAAAATTGTTGATTCATTTAATGACCCAAGTGCGTAGGTAGATTCAGTTTTAAGTTTTCCTGATCATATAATTCAATTGGTTAATGAAGTCTAGGAAATCAGAAATTATGAAATCACTGCTTTTAAGTTGCATAAGACTCAAACCAGAGTACAGAGTAATAATATGAAAACATTATAGGAAAACTAGCATGAATGAATTGGAAAGGGTGTGGCAATATAACAAGTTGTATCCATGAATGTGAACATTTAGGGTATTATGAAAGATTAAAATATCTGAACTTGTACAGTGTCTCATATAGATATGTAAGAGGAGACCCTATCCAAGTATATAAGGCATTTACAGACCACTACCTCTAGGAATATTTGGAGTTGTCAAAGATTAGTAGAGAATCATCAGATAACCTATGCAGAACACTGTATAGAAATGTGAGATGTATTAACTGGCAGAGTAACTGATGCATGGAACAGAATACCAAATTACACTAAAGCAAGTACTAGTTTAGATATTTTTAAGAACAACCTGAGCACTTATTATGGGAATTATTGTTTTGGTATACTGGTAGGCAGGAAGGGCATTACTGTCTGTTCTGAAATATCTGCACATAAGTTGTAATGCCCATGCCCCGGCCCAGCAATCAAGGAGCCTCAATCCTTACCACTAACACCAGAGAGGGGCATCTCATATAGGAGGAAAGGATACAAATACACACAGTAAAGTGCAATTTCCCTTAAGAGCACACAGACATCATAGTCAGTCCTGGTTTGGTCGCTCCCTTGCTCTCCATGTCCCCAATAAGACTTTCCACTGGCACAGCTATAGGGTCCAGATCTCAGCCAGCTGGGCAGCTAAAACCTCCAGCACCCTGTCTGTCCAACTAGTGCTTCATGTCCCTGCCCAAGTGGCTGACACACACACACACACACACACACACACACACACACACACACACACACACACACACACACACACACTTTGAGATAAGAGTGTATACAACCACACAGACACTCCTGGGAAAGGCTGACACAAGTTCTCCAGCTGTGCCCCTATTATCCAGACTATACAGTAGTACCGTCTGCCACCACCCAGCTAATATTTATCAGCTACTCAAAGGCCCTTAAAAGGCTGTCCAATTATTACTGTGCAATATTATTATCCAACTGGTAGTATAACTAAACAGTCAAGGCTTATTAGAGTGACTTTGTACAGTAATCACTATAAATATGCAATGTACTCTAGAGCTTAAATTATCTCTACACAAAACAGCCACTGTTAAAAGGGTTTTAAATATGTAATAATAAATAATTAAAAACACAAGACAGTGATAGTCAAGAGTTCATAGATCACAGAGAAATAGTTAAAATAATTCAGTAGTACAGCTCTGACATCACAAAAAAACACTTAGTCTAATATTTCCTAGTTCCTAGCTATTTCTAAAAGAAAACACAAGTCTAAGATAACTTACATAAGAAAACAGGTAGTGCTGATGAGTTGAATGGTCAAGACAAAAATGCTTAATCCACTCTGGCTCTCTCTGTTTAAACTGAAATTGCAGTTCTAATTCACATTATATCATTTGTCACACTTTCCTGGGGTTCCCAGGCTACCCGTTATATAATTCTTCACACTTTCCTAGGTTCCCAGGCTAACAGAAACTACATTTACATTCCTAACATCTGCTTTTGTTATCGTGCAGCTGGTCAGGAAGCAGAGCAATAAAAATATATTTGCATGTTTAAATCTAGCAATTTAACTCTTTGTTAAAACAATAGAATGTCTTCATCTAGACCCTTCGGCACCACTGTTTACATCAAAGGGTCACCACATGCTTTACTTTGGTCAGCAGAATGCACTGTTGTCACATTTTTTCCAGTTCTACATATAACACTATTTCTTTACATTTAAGACAACAAGCCTGTAGTTTACATTCATATTTACAAATGACAGAATTATCTGCAAAAATCTATCTGTCTAGGTTGGCAGCCATAACATAATTAAGAATAGGATCTGCACTCCAGAGGGCGGTAAAGAAGTGATATGAATTTTTATATTTGGGATGATATTTTTATCAGCAGGCAAAGCTTTCTTTCTTGACCCAGAATGTAGAATCTCATTAAAGGGTAGTTTGTGAGAAGGGGAATTCTTCATCATATTGTGCCATCATCCATGCACTAAGAGTATGTCTTTGTGTATGCATTTATATTAAAAGGATACAGAAAATTAGCATAAGAAATTAGAAGATGTGTTAGTTGCATGACAAACTACCAAAAGTTGTTTTTGGAATATGTACACTTCAACAGGTAAGAAAAAAAAATCCTGTGGATTAATGTGACAGTTTCACTAATTGACACATGGAACAACAGAGGTATACATAATTTACAAAAATTGATATTCTAAAAGCAGTGGGGCTAATGATTTAATCACATAAATGTAAGACAAAGTTTAAGACGAACATAATAAACAAACGCAACCTATTACACCACTGACAATGCGTCACTTAGAAGCTGTTTAATCAAGCAATGTTCTGTTTCCCATCTTTAGACTGAGAATTGTGACCAGAAGTGTTGCACACTGTTTTTTCACCAGTCTTCAAGCAAAAACCTCACTTTGCACATTTATTTTATTTATTTATCCTTTGTGTTGACCGAGGTAGTCCCAACTAGGTTAATAGCCACTTTTCAGGGGAAACCTGAGGTAATATTCATACTACTACATGAAATTTGGCCAGGGCATCAGGGAATTTCCCTTTCTTTTTTTGATAGGTGCCTTCTGCACCACTGACACATACATGAAAAGTGGCTTAATAATGGAATAGCATCAGTGGATCAGCAATCAGATGTCAATGAAAATAATTCTCCTTTAAAAATCAAATATAAAAGATTCAAGGCCTTCTTTTTTTTTTTCCATTTGCAATCTGGTTATTCCAAGAGCCAAAAGTCTCTCTTTTCAGGAGAAACTCAGATGGTGTCTATATTATATTATCGTACGATGAAAATCATCGTACCGATAATATCTAAACAACAAAATATCGAACAAATGGAGCAGCAAATTTTTTCCCAGGGAAAAATTCGCTGCTCCATAAAAAAAAAAAAAAAAAAAAAAAAACACTTAAACACAAATATAAGAGGGGGGCTTTGCCCACCCCCTACTTAAATATACCAACTCTGAGATCGTACCATAGTGGAGGAAATGGCAAAGTCTTGAAGACGGCCCACTGAATTTTTTCACTGGGAAAAAAATTTGATGTTCCGTGACTTCACTATTTTGCCATTTCAACAGTACTATGCTATTTAGTCCATTTGATACGGTCATATAGACCCACTCAGATGTGCTGCTTGGTTAAACGATCTACTCACAGCTAAAGATTTTTCAAGAAGAGGGTGAGGGGATTAAACCCCAAAATAGCAGAGTCTCTTTATTAACACTTAAGTGCCAGGCATGTCCAAGGTAATCCCACCCAGGATAAGATGAATGTGAGCAGTCTGCAGTTTCAGTACCATCAGACAGGTAAGGAAGGAAAACTGCAATAAACAGTAAGGCTCATAGGGTGCATATGTTGTTTCCTACTACAGAAGCAAGCTGGTCGAACATCAAATGTTAGAACGGTGATCCATTAGAGATGCATGTACTTCTGTACCTCAAGTCAATGCATCTAAACATGATAATTCCTCAAGTCGGCACCAGAGCAGTAGTGATGCATGTCAACAGACTAGAAAGATATACTTAAACCGATTACACTTCACAGCTTTTGACAATTAATGAATGCAGCAGCTTTTGTTCTACCAAAAAGAAGCATAAATTCCCCTGCATGCCTACTTGTGTTTTTACCAGTAACATATTCTGCAAGAAAATAAGGCATTTTTAAAAATGAACTTGAAAGTGCAAAAGTATTACCTGATACAATCAACACAAAAAGAAAACAGCACAACTATCTAAACAATCTAAATGGAAGGTAAATACAGATGCATGGCAGACAAAAAGCTGCAGGAGCTCAATGCTTCTAACACATGCATAATCTAAGTACAATTCCGGCCTGTAGGCTGACACTTCTGCAGCAAGTCTGCCATTAGGAAATCATCTTGTTTCCATGTGCAAAATATCTACAGGATTTGCCACCTTTTATCTCAAGCTGGCCAGGTTAGATGGCCATACCTTGCTCCCCTCCTGGCTGGATTACTACAATGCCCTGTACCTGTGACTCCGAAACATCAAACTTGACCATTTACAGATGGTGCAGGGCTCCTGACTGATGTATCTCATTATCAGCGTATACCACCTATTTTGCAAACCCTGCACCAGTTTCCAGTTCGACACAGAATTGTTTATATGGTTTTGATGTTAATGCTCATGTCCATTCATGACCTGGGTCCTTCTAGTATATTTGAAGGAATCAGTTGTGCTGGATCACCTTGATTGGGCCTCACACATTATATCCTGTAGCCCGCTGATAGTTCCACACACAGACCTCGATACATCTGTTATTCGATCTTTTGCCTTTCAGACTCCTCAAAGGCTGAAATAACGTTCCTACTTATGGTAAAACACCATAACAAAGTTAAAGTGAAGTTAGTAGCTGCATCCTCCCCAAACCCTATATCACTACAGATAAGGGCAGAGGTGGTCTGCTCTTTTTACTGCATTTGCTTTCTCATTTCAGCAGTGAAGCCCCTACAGATCTTTCATGCATCAGATCATATCAACCTCTCGGCACCTTAGCAGGATTCATTACCAAGTTATACAGTTCCCAGGGCTGAGAAAGTTGATTTGCATATTTACTGGAGCCCAGTGAGATTCACAGACGTGTGCACTGCTCCATACTGTAGCACAGTACTACAGAGCAGTAAAGGTTCTGCAGCCACACGTAACTAGGTCAATGGATGGGACCCATGCAGTGCTCTGTTACGATAACTGTGCAGCACAGATTTCAGTCATGTTTACAATAATCACATATACCGACAGAGCAGCACAGAACATGTGTAAGGGTGTTTCGATATTTCTCAATATGCATCTGTACATTTCAGTGCTGGAAACATGTCAGCAGGGTACAGTAGAGAGCAGTGTTACCATGAGGTGCTGTGTATGTGTATGAGATGGTGTGTGGTGCAGTGTATGTGTATGAGATGGTATGTGATGCCATGTATGTATATGAGACAGTGTATGTGTGGTGCTATGTATGTATATGAGGGGGTGTGTGGTGCCATGTATGTGCATGAGAGGGTGTGTGAAGGTGTGTGCTGCCGTGTATGTGCATGAGAGGGTGTGTGAAGGTGTGTGCTGCCGTGTATGTGTATGAGAGGGTGTGTGGTGCCATATACATGTGTGAGGGGGTGTGGTGCCAAGTACGTGCATGGAGGGGTGCAATGTATGTGTACGAGAGGGTGCGTGGTGCTGTGTATGTGTATGAGAGGGTATGTGAGGATGTGTGATGCCATGTACGTGTATGAGGGGGTGTGTGGTGCCATGTACATGTATGGGTGGTGTGTGGTGCCATGTGCATGTATGGAGGATGTGGTGTTGTGTATGTGTATGGGGGTGTGGTGCCATGTATGTGCATGAGGGTGTGTGTGGTGCCGTGTATGTGCATGAGGGGGTTTGTGGTGCCGTGTATATGGTGTGTGGTGCCGTGTACATGTATGGGGGGGTGTATGTGTATGGTGGAGTGGTGCCATGCATGTGTACGAGAGGGTGTGTGTTACTGTGTATGTGTATGAGAGGGTGCGTGGTGCAGTGTTGTGTGATGAGGGGATGCGTGGTGCAGTGTATGCTTATGAGAGGGTGCAGTGCATGTTTATGAGAGGGTGCATGGTGCAGTGTATGTGCAAGAGATTGTGTTGTGCCGTATATGTGCACGAGAGGGTGTGTGGTGCCATGTATGTGCATGAGGGGGTGTGTGGTGTCGTGTAAGTGCATGGGGGAGTGTGGTGCTGTGTATGTGTATGAGGGGGTGTGTGCGGCCAGCCGTATATGTGTATAAGAATATGTGTGATGCAGTGCATGAGGGGTTGTGTGGTGTCGTATATGTGCACGAGAGGGTGTGTGGTGCAGTGTATGTGCATGAGGGGGTGTGTGGTGCCATGTGTGTATGTATGTATATGACAGGGTGTGAGGTGCTGTGTATGTGTATGAGGTGGTGTGTGGGGCCGTATATGTGTATAAGAGGGTGTGTGGTGCCTTGTATGTGTATGAGGGGGTTTCTGGTGCCATGTATATGTATGAGAGGGTGTGTGCTGCATGTATGTGTATGAAGGGGGTATGTGGTTCTTTGTATGTGTATGACAGGGTGTGCGGTGCCATATATGTGTATGATAGGGTGTGTGGTGCCATGTATGTGTATGAGAGGGTGTGTTGTGCTGTGTATGTGCATGAGATGGTGTCTGGTGCTGTGTATGTGTATGAGACAGTGTGTGGTGCCATGTATGTGTATGAGGGTGTGTGTGGTGCTGTGCATGTCTATCGGAGGGTAAGTACCTTTCTGTGTACGTCTACATGTGGGTACTGAGACTGTGTGTGTCAGTCTCCATGTGCCTGTGCATGCATGCTACTGTGTCACTCTGTGTGTGTCTGTGGTGGATGGCAGCTACCTGACGAGACAGTGGTTACTACAAACCGAGAGGCCTTGGATACAGAGAATGCAACTAATGAATGTGTGTATGTTTGTCTGCATAAATGTATGAGTGTTTTTGTGTGACTGTGTCTGTCTCTGTGCACATGCTCCCAGGGTGGGCGAGCTACTGGACCACTACAGATAAAATGTCCATACATAGACCTCCCTGGAATGACTTTCCCTGCCATACAAATGTCTATACTTGAGGGAGAAATGGCACCTCAGTTTTGCAAGTGGTCAGGGAAGGGAACCAGCGCCTCATATGAGGCTGGTAAAACTCGAGAAAGAATGGTCGCAAGTCCAGTATGAAGGATATTAATGTGCAGTAACAGCAACTATAGTAGGTGTGTGTGTGTGCGCCTGTTTATCTGTCACTGTGATTGGAGGACTATGACTGTGTGCAGTATAGCTTTGCATTTTGGACTGGTAAGGAGTTCAGTACAGCAGAAATAGCTCCAATGGAGTGATTATTTTAATTTCCATTTAATTAGGTGTTGTTTAAGTGTGACTGTACAGGACTATGAAACTTGACATTTTACAGCAGAGTATCTCGATCTACGAAGCATAACGCAAGTTTCTGTGCATTACGAATCCCAACCCTGGTGTATTCAGTATCTCTGTAACAAAAGCGAGCAGGGAGAAAGTCTGCATTTAAATCACAGATGTCTGAAATAATCAATACTACAAGGAGCAGAAATGCAGATGAAATCAGAAGAATTTCCCAAAGTGAAGTTGAAACTTAACGCTTTACGTCTGTTGTAGTGTGATTATATCTGCACTTTCTGTTATGAATATGTATTTAATTACAGCACAAGGAAAGGCTGTAAAGTTCTGGGCCCACAAATGTTTTAACACCATTTAAACTACACTAAGTTATTGTATGACTTATAGACTAAATAATACAGAAGACCACCAAGGCAAAACTCATCTGAGTGTCTCTATCAGCAGGACATAAAACAGGCTATGGTTTGTATGGAATGCAGTATTCAAACACTGGTACAAAGAAGAGACTCCAGGGTATAGTTTGGTTTTGCTTTAACTGGCAGAGATTATCAGTGGCTGCTTTTATAAATGAATTTTCCTTTCAGAAAAACTGCACATTCTAAACAAAGTTAAACAGGAAAGAAATATTTAAACCAATGTGTTTGCCAGGATCTAATGGATGTTCTCTACTTTCTAGTTTAAAAGTTAATGAAAAATATGGCAGTAACATGACTAAGTAAAAATTCCTCCATACCGAAGAAGTAGAGAGAATTTCACTAAAGACATCCTCTGTTATTTAAATTACAGTGAGCAATGACCTTCACTGAGATTAAAAAAAAATCTACTTAGTAAGTGCCAGAGTATAAAGCACTTTGTGTGATCTCAGTACTCAATTCGAAGGTCCTATACAATATCTAATGCACCTTTCTCTACACTCAATTCGAAGGTCCTATACGGTATCTAATGCACCCTTCTCTAGATGAAAACAGGAGGGGACAGGATTTAGTAAGGGGCACAACGCAGAGCTAAAGCTCCAGAAGACATAGAGCTGACAAACTCCCTTTCATATCTGAAGCAGAATTTCCATAGGTTCCAGAGAAAGAAACCCATTACCACAGAGAAAGAAACTAATTACCGCAGAGAATTCAATGCTTGTGGGGTGGATTAATGCACCACTCCCTATATGCCACGGAAGCAGCTATTCACCAGACATGCTCTTCCTGAGGACCTAAGCTTGGAGGCAGAAATGTTCAAGATTGCCTTGCCCACTAGTCTCATGCACACTAGCTAACACGTACAGATTTAAGAGATTCGACGTCCATCCTGTATGCACAGGAAAAAGGCAGAAAAGAACAACATTAATTTCAGATTAACACTCCGAGTACTGTTGCGTGCACTAATTCAAATGGGATGATATGAAATAGAGGCTAGCTCAAGATTTAAAAGTCTAATGGGATACCTAGTGGAGGGAAAAAGCTTTGACATGGTCTTCAAAAGTTTTTAAGATTTAGAACTTTTGAAATTTTTAATGAGAAAGCGGCCAGTAGTAACAAGTGTTTAGACAGGTACATACCAAATAGGGCATTATATTCAATGACTGGGCTGATGACACCCAAGTACAGTGGAATGATTACTTTCCTGGACTTAGACCTACACCCCTCAAATGTCCAGATTTTGACAGAATTTCTGGATTTTTGCATCATATTTTTGGTCTGTTCCTCAAATCATTGAGGACTGAAGTCACTGAATGATAACATATATTTTTCATATAATTTGGAAAATAAATGCTAATACAAAACATGGTGTTCTAATAATTTTCTAAGCTTATAAGAGCTAAATTTACAATTTGTCCCTAATTTTTGGCCTTTGTTTTCCCATTAGTTTTGGTTTTGTCCAGATTTCCTGCGCTTACAGGTTGAGAGGTATGCCTGGATTATAACACTAAACACAAACAAAGAAACACAACAGCAAAAATAATAACACTAAACACAAACAAGACCCCTGCCATAAATAAACTGTACAACAGAAGGAGGAAGCTACTACATGATAGAGCAAAATCCCTAATAGGGAAGGCATCTCTGATCAGTACTAGCAAAAAATTACGATCCCTCATAAAATCCTCCAAGGCCAGCTTCGAGAGAAAAATTGCACAGGACACCAAAGACAATCATAAGGCTTTTTTCAGTTATGTTAGGAACCTGGGATGCAACTACCAGACTTGTTCTGAGTTGATACTAAACGACAAAAAATACATTGAACCCACAGACATCGCCAATATCCTGGCAGACAGGTTCAGTGCAAACCTCCACCCCCTCCCCCCCAAAAGAGCAAGTATCTATCCCGGCAGAGGGCTGCCTCCCAGACATCTCTGATGCTCAGGTGAAGGCTGCCCTCTCCAAAGCTAAAAACACTGCTTCCATGGGACCAGATGGCATCCCAGGTTGTGTCCTACATGAACTCCAAGAGGAACTAATCCCTCAAATAAAACAGCTATACAATCGCAGCCTCACTACAGGATATGTGCCCACAGAATGGCGTACAGCAACAGTGGTCCCACTCCACAAAGGTGGAGCCTCTACGGATCCTGGAAACTATCGCCCCATAAGCCTGACTAGCTTAGTCTGCAAGGCTATGGAGAGAATCATCATGGAGCTCATAAACAAAGACATTGGGGACCTACAGACACTAGATCCTACCCAGTTCGGCTTTGTCAAGGGCAGATCCTGCCTTTTGAACCTGGTTGACTTCTTCGAAACAGTCACCAAAGCCATAGATGAAGGGAAGGTAGTCCACTGGACCTTGCAAAGGCATCTGACACAATACCCCACTCGGGCACCATAGATAAGCTATCCAGCTTAAATATAAACCCCTATGTCACAAGATGGGTCGCAAACTGGCTCAAAGACAGACCCCACAGAGTGAGAGTTGCTGGAGCCATGTCAGACTTGAAACCAGTCACAAGTGGCATCCCACAGGGTTCTGTCCTGTGACCACTCTTGTTCGGTATATACTTTTCTGAGGTACAGGCAAACGTGGAAGGACTATGGCTCACCAAGTTTGCAGACGACTGCAAACTGGACGCCATAATCAACTCTCCAGCTGACACAAACATCCTTCAAAAAGGACTCACAGAGACAGATAACTGATGCCAGCTCCATGGTTTAAAGCTAAATGCCAAAAAATGTATAGTCATACCCTTTGGCAAAAACAATGTGCCCACAAATTACCACATAGGCGGAAACCCATTAAGTACAGAGAAAGTTATTAGGGACCTGGGGACCCAAGTTGATAGCAATCTCTCCTTTGAAAACCACATTGCCAAAGTGGTTAGAAAGACCTTCTACATAGCCCACCTCATCACGAAGGGTTTCACATCTAGATCAAGAGAGGTAATCGTGCCCCTTTATTCATCCCTCATCAGGCCCATCATAGAATACAATGCCCCTTTTGGGATGTACCTTACCCGACACCTGCAGCAATTAGAGAGACCCCAAAAGTATCTCACCAAGAGGATCAAGGGTCTCAAACAGATGCCATATGCTGCTTGGTTAAAAAAACTCCAGCTCTACTCAGTTGCATACCGCCTACTTCGAGGCGATCTATGCCTGACATACAAAGCTATGTCAAATCCAGAATTAATGGACATGCTCCACCTCAGTAAATCTAAATCCCTTAGAGCCACACGCTCGAGGGACTTGAACCTCAGCACAGAAATAAACAGAACTTGCTGGAGGGACAGGTTCATAACCCAGAGGCTCCCTTCGCTCTGGAATAGAATTCCAGTTCATGTGAGGCAGAGCACCTCACCGAATCTCTTCAAGAAGAATCTCGATAGGTGGATGGGGGATTGTAGGTTTGTCCCACGGATTACTCCCGTGTCACTATTAGACAGAGGCACAGTAAACTAAACCTTAAAAAGGGCACAGTATACTCAAATCAAGGGGTGGCGTAAGCCATACAGAATCGGGCTAGGCTTAAAATTGCCCCAGGGCAGATAGCCTAGTATGAACCTATGAAGAAACACAACAGCACAAATAATAACACTAAACACAAACAAAGAAACACAACAGCAAAAAGAATAACACTAAGCACAAACAAAGGAACACAACAGCAAAAATAATGAAATAAAACTAAATATTAAAACCGCAAAATGGTGAGCACTTTATCTTCACATAAAACTTTGGAAAAATCTGTTATGAAGACAAAAGTACTAACCATTGTTGCTGGCTCTAAAAACAAGTTTTACTTTCACAGCTTGTGATCATATGTTTATTTTTTTGACAGTTTTAAAATATAAGAAAAAGAACATGTAAAGGAATCTAATTCCCAAACAGATTCTTTAAGGCCAACTTTTTTGTCACCGCTGGCTAAAAAGTTAAAATAAAAAAAAACAGCAACTCCAACTATCCGAACGTCAGGGGCAAATGTCCACTGTAACATCCACAGTATAACAAGTAAAAATCCAAAAAAGCGTCACTTCAAATTAGATGTTTAACGCAGTTTTTTAATAAAAATGAAAAGCGTTTTCGCTAAAAGCAATAGCCAAAGCTTCTTCAGAACAAAACATACCATTTTAGAATACCACCAAAAACATTTTATATGTAACGTATTACGTGCTACGTAAACTTCACTAAAAAAAGTGCTTAAAGCTACAGCTTCACAACTAGCAAGTAATCCTAAATAATGAATAGTAATGCAAATTACATTATTGTGAATTAAAAATAATTATTATAAATTAAAATAATAAAAATCATTCTAATATCCACTAGTCTAATTTAATTAGTAATCTGAACAAGTTTATATTTTATTACATTATTTAAAAATCCATAATAAAATTCCTACGTAGTACTAGTTAGAAAATAAAAGTTAAAAATGACTAAAAAATACTTTCATCTCCTATAGTTCCTCAACTTTAGTATACATGAGATATTACAATATTCATTTAATCCTGGGAAACTAAATGAATTTAACATCAGTTGCCATTCCAATTCACGGGTTTCAAGCAACAAATTCACAGGACCACCTCTAATAGAATACGGAACTTCATCTATGGCCAAAAAGTGGAAACTATGTCCTTGATACTTCATAGAGTGTTTTGCTAGGGCGTTCTCAATTTTATTAGTTTTAATCACATATAAGTGCTCATATATTCTATCTCGAAATCTCCTATCAGATCTTCCAATGTAGTACGCTTCACAGCAGTTACATTGAGCCAAATAGACTATAGATTTAGATTCACAGTTGAGCCTGTGATAAATATAATATTTCCTGCCTGCAATCTTAAAAAAATTACATGCTTTAACAACTTTACAGTACTTGCAGAAACCACATTGGAAACAACCTTTGGCCTTTGTGCTAGCAGTTGATCTATTGTTCCTCTCTAGGATAGCTTTGAGGTTGCTCCCCCGTTTGTATACAAAACTAGGTCTATCACCTAGTTTTTCAAAGAGCTCCTCATTATTCAAAATAAAATACCAATTTTTAATAAGAATATGCTGTATTTCCCAGGAGTTAGCACTAAAGGTGGAGATAAAACTAGTATTGAAAGATTTTGTGATCATATTACACACTATATCATTTTCCCTTTCTTCGATATTAGATACACTCACATCTGAACTAGTGCTTGTTGTTCCAACTTCTACTACTTTATTTTTATTTTTAAGTAATGGGAGATAAGTGCCCCTTAGACGTTTTATGTTGACTTCCTCCATTAATTCAAAAAACATTGTCATAGGATAATCCCTACTTGTAAACATTTCCCTTAAATTATTGCATTCACATACGAATGCAATTTCTCTACTACACATTCTGGCAGCTCTTATCAATTGACCCTTTATAATAGCTCTCTTCTGTTTTAATGGGTGTGCGCTTTTGAAATGCAGAAGGGAATTACAATATGTTGATTTCCTATAGATAGTGGAAAAGTATTCTGAATGAATTACATCCTTACTAAGCCTTACATCTAAGTAATCAATTTCAGTAATCGAAAAATTGGATGTAAACTTCAGAAAAGGTGTAGTCTCATTAAAGTAGTTGATCAATACTGAAGCTTCTTCACTATTCCCATTAAACAAGATAAACACATCATCCAAATACCTCATGTAAAATGTAATTTTACCCATTCAATTAGTGTCAGAAAATATATACATTTTCTCCCAATACGCCATAAACAAGTTAGCGACGCTCGCACCGCAAGGTGAACCCATCGCTATACCTTGTTTTTGTAAATAAATGTTGTTAAAGGAGAAATAATTTGATGTCAAAATAATGTCAAGAAGTTCTGTGACAATTTCTATCTGGTAGCTTTCAAGTCAATAAGCATTAAGGAGATCCATTCTACTGCCTCTAAATGAGGTATGGATGTATAAAGGTCAATTACATCGACCGTAAGAAAATTCAGTGAGCTGTCAAATTTTATCTTATCAATATTTTGAAGAAAAGACCATGAGTCCTTACATATACTTGGAATAAATTTCAAGTATTTCGTAAGTATGGATTCCACAAGTTGTGCACATGGATACGTAATTGATAAACGGCTATCAATTACAGCCCGCATTGGTGGATTATACATATCCTTGTGTATCTTCGGAATGGCCTCTGGCTGACTAAATTTGTAGACATTTGCAAATTAGTAGCAATCATAGAATCACCAGTAACACAAATGTTCTCCAGGAGGGGCTGACAAGGGCAAATAACTTGTGCCAGGGCCATGGACTAAAACTAAATGCCAAGAAATGCATAATAGTATCCTTCAAGAAGTCATCCATCCCTGGTAACTATTATATTGACAACACACCCCTAAAAGTTGAGCCAGTAGTTAGGGACTTGGGGACACACACAGACAGTAATCTAGCCTTTGACCATCACCTGTCTACAACACCAATTATAAACAAAGGCATGGCATCTAGGTCCAAGGAGATCATCGTTCCATCGTATTTGGCATCCATCAGACCTATCATTGACTACAATGTTGCATTTGTTATGTACCTAAAGATGCACATCTAAAACCTGGAATGACCACTGAGGTTCCTCACTAAAGGAATACAGGGAGTAAGCCGCATGTCCTATGCAGACCACCTCAAGGCCCTATCCCTGTATTACGTCTCCTACAGGCTGCTGAAGGGAGACCTATGCCTGGCATACAAGGCATTGTCAGATCCCACCCTAGTGGATCTCCTGCATATCAAAAATCAAACAGCACCAGAATTACTCGGTTTAAAGATATAAACCTTGCCTGTAATATAATTAGGACCTGCAAGAGAAACAGGTATTTATTTCACAGACTACCACTTCTGTGGAACAGGTTCCCCATCCATGTGAAGCAGAGTTTCTCCCTAAACCAATTCAAGTGTAACTTGGAAAATTGGATGGGGAACAGAAAATTCATCCTTGGTTTGGCACCTGTGTCTTTAATGGACAAGGGCAACCTGTAAATGATTCATTTCCCAGGTCCCTGCTTATAAACGTTTCACCTCCCAAACCCTACTTACACTTATCACAGGTATCAGGACTTGTCAGAGATTTAGGATACATGGCTAGGCTTAAAATGGCCCATGTGGTCATTAGCTTACTAAACACCTATGAACCTACGAACCAGGGAGGCAGCATGAAGTTAACGCCCTAGTAAGACATCAGCACTCATAATATTGAGTGCCAAAAAACAAACAGGCAAACAAAAAAAAGCAGGAAAAGATCAAATATCGAACATTGCTCATCATTTAGACTTCTTTTTTGCATAGGAGCAAGCCTCCCTGTACTCCCACAGTCTTACATATACCAACTCTAAGATCTCAGTGCGTCAGAGGAAAGGCGATATTCTAGGAAATATTCATCGCGGCCTTTGTATATGCAAGTCCGTTTTTTCAGTCTCCACATTACAGGACTCTGAAATGTCAAGTCCTGTTTTAAACAGCTTCTTGTAGCTTTCCTTCTATGTTGGAATCACCTTACTAATTAGCTCCTCAATCTAACAG